>NC_058080.1:14981905-15271324 GCF_014858855.1 Bufo gargarizans
AAGTAAGTAATATACAATCTATCTGTACAATCAGTGCTTAAGAGGATAACTGATATAACTAACCTTATACGGTAGTATAACACTGTCACATCTTGCCCTGACGTGGTCACCACCCACTAGAGATGAGCGAATCGAAGTTGACGAAGTGCATTTCGATCCGAATTTCATGAAAAATTTGATTTGCACTGAATCCGAATTTCATGATGCTTCGTGGTAACAAATGGCATTTTTTCCTAAAATGGCTGCTGCACATGTTGGGACATGGAGCTCTGGGAACGAGAGGTCACCCACAATGCCATGCATGCAGCCAATCAGCAACCAGCCAGCCCTGTGATGTCACAGCTCTATAAATAGCCTCAGCCATCTTGGATTCAGCCATTTTCGGCTTATTTGCCATTCAGCGGTGCAGTTATATGTTCTAAAGCCTTTTTTGGGGTGTATTAGTGGAAAAAAGGGCCTATTAGCCGTTCACCGGTGTAGTTATATGTTCTAAAGCCCTTTTTGATGTATATTAGTGGAAAAAAATAACGGCTTATTAGCCATTCAGCAGTGCAGTTATATGTTCTAAAGCCTCTTTTTGGGGGTGTATTAGTGGAAAACAAGGGCTTATTAGCTGTTGTTTGGTAAAGTGAGAAAATTACAGCCTTTTTTGGCATGTATTAGTGGGGATAAAAAAGGCTTATTAGCCGTTGTGCGGTGAAGTGAGAAAATGACAGCCTTTTTTGGCATGTATTAGTGGGGATAAAAAAGGCTTATTAGCCGTTGTGCGGTGAAGTGAGAAAATTACAGCCTTTTTTGGCGTGTATTAGTGGAAAAATAAAAATTGGCGTTCAGCGGTGCAGTTATATGTTCTAAAGCCTTTTTTTGCACATATAAGTGGGGGGAAAAAAGGACTAATTTGCCGTTCAGCGGTGCAGTTATTATGTTCTAAAGTATTTTTTTGGGTGTTTTAGTGGGAAAAAAAAGCCGTTGTGTGGTAGAGTGAGAAGATTATAGCCTTTTTTAGGGTGTATTAATTAATTTTTTATTTATTTGATCTAACAGTATGTCAGACAGAGAAGTTACAGGCCCTGCACAGGGGAGGAGCAGAGGCCTAAATGTTTCTGGCGTAGGCACAGGTTGCAGCAGAGTATAGGGGCGTGGCAGCGGGGTCACTTCCAGAGGCCTAAGCTCCTGGTGTCAACTAGCAGTTGTGTCTTGACCAGCAACCCAGCGGTTCTTGAATGGTTAACTCGGTCATCCACTTCGTCCCAAGTGACATCAGAAACCCCCAGCCTTTAGTTGGTGGGTTCGTCAGACACAACCCTTAGTTGGCATGGCCCGGGAGCAGGCCCTGTGCTCTCACCTGTCCTCAACCTGCCTCTGTCCTTTTCTGTTCCCTCAGCCAGAGAAGTATTATATGCTGTGGGCTCAGCTCCACTATACAGCGAGGACAAGCTACTAGAGGACAGTCAGCAGATACTGCCCAGCCAAGCCCTGGAGAAGACATCCGCTGCTTCCTCCGGTAGGCGGGAAAGTCGTGATGAGCAGAGTGCCGTAGGAGCTGGTGTTGCGAGCGCTCAGGCTCCTGGCTAAGAGACCGTTGAGGAGGACATCAGTGACATGCAGACTGTATTCGATGATGAGGTAGCCGATCGGAATTGGGAGCCGAGTGACGAAGGGGCTTCATCATCATCGGGGAAAAGAGTGTGGCAGCTTGCACGTAAGGCAGCGGCGGAGCCAACAAGTCGGTAGCGTGGCCGGGAATCAGCAGGGTGGCAGCAATGGGAGGTCGGGAGCCAAATGTGCCCGGGGTAGACCACCTGCTTCACAGGAGCCTACCTGCCCAGAAAGTAGTGGTGCAGGGGTTCACGGAGGCAGTGGCCATAGCTGTCGGTCAGGGCGGAGTGTTAGGGGTAAAATCACCTACTCTGCAGTGTATAAGTTTTTAGTTAAGCCGCCGGCGGAGGTGAATATGGCCATTTGCCGAATCTGTGGGCAGAAGGTGAAGAGTGGCCAGGGTGCCAATGTTGGCACCACGGCCCTGTATCAACTTATACAGAGTCACCATAAAGTGGCCTTGGAGAACCGTGGCTCCAATGTGGTGGTCCAGCCTGCCGCAGCAACTGCTGCATCACCCAAAGGCACGCACCCGATTTCAGGCACTCAAGGCTCCACCACCTCAGCCGAAGGGAGCTTTCTGTTGTTCCCATCATCTACCAGTCCAGGTGCTCCAGCTCCTCGACCTCCTACTCCTCGTCAGTCATTCCGTCAGCAATCGATACCCGAAGAGAAAACAGTATGCGTGCACTCAAAGGCTCAGAAGCTGAAAGTGCTCCTGGCCAAGATGCTGGTGCTGCAGTCCCTCCCTTTCCAAGTGTGGGGCTCTGTACATTTCAGAGAACTGATGGGTTGTGCTGAGTTGAGGTGGAGAGTCCTAAGCCGTCATTTTGTTGCAAAAAAGGCAGTACCACCCCTGCACAAATATGTAGAACAGAAGGTGGGCCAGTTCTTGAGCCTGTAGGTGTCTGCCAAAATGCACGGCAGCGCTGACGTGTGGGGCTGTAATTATGGTCAAGGACAAGATATGTCCTTTACAGTCCACTGGATAACTGTGGTTCCTGCCCAGCCAAACTAGCAAACTTGGCCAGGTGACGCCGCTTCCGCCTCCAAGTTCTCACGCCATTGGTCCTGCGACAATGTCCGCCTCTGCCTCCTCATCTTCAACCGTGTTCTCAGCCTCCACTGCAGGAACAATTCACAGTGCTCCTCCAGCGTACCACATGTGCACGGCACTGCGGTGTCATGCTGTTCTACACTTCATTTGCCTGGGCAAACTGAGTCACACAGGGGAGGAAATGCTCAGTGTCTTTCATCAAGAAATTGAATCCTGGCTTTCTCCGCGACAACTCAAAATCTGAACCATGGAGACCGTCAACGGAAAGAACATGGTGTCGGCGCTTCGTCTAGGAGGGATGAACGATGCGGCCTGCATGGTACACGTGTTTAATCTGGTTGTCAAGCGGTTTCTGAAGTCTTCCACCCATCTGCAAGACATCATAAAAATGGCCAGGAAACTTTGCCTTGAGCTGCAGCGGCAGAACGGCATCTCCCAACATAGGCTGATATGCGACGTTTCCACCCCCTAGAATTCCACCCTCCATATGCTGGACCTACTATACAAACAGAGAAAGGCCATAAACGATTTCTTGATGATCCAAGTGGACAGGAGTACTCCCCTATGTAATTTCAAGTGGTAGTTCATGCGTGACACTTGCCGTTTTATCAGGCCCTTTGAGGGAGCCACGTTATTTGTCTTTCGCCAGGACTGCGGGATGAACATCATTCCACTGCTTTATATCCTGAAACAGATTACTGGTAAATCTGGCTGGTCACGGGACTGGAGACGTGGTGCCTACATCTCACGGCCACATGAGCCCTGTGGGGGCTGAACTGGAGGAGGAGTACATTGGAGCACAAGCAATGTGTAGCGAAATGGGTGGTTTTTCTACACAGGTGACAGGAGAGGAGGAGCAGGGGCAGCCGGAGGAGCAAGAAGTAGATGAGGCAGACGACCCAGGCACACAGTGGCAGTATGCACTGGAGATGGAGGCAGGGAGTCCCTCCGAGTCACTTTCGCAAATGGCCCGTTGCATGCTCACTTGCTTGAGTAGTGACAGCCGAATTGTCACCATTCGGCAGAGGGATGACTTTTGGATCTCCACCTTGTTGGACCCTCACTACCGGTCTAAAATGGGGGCCTTTTGTACACCCGCTGAGAGGGAGGGCAAACTGAACTACTATAGAGACATCCTATGCAGTCAGTAGGCCGCTGCCTATCTGTGCCATAATCCATCCTCGTTCCACTGCCATGGCATCTGTGGTGGGGTGGGGGGGTAGGAGCAGTACCAGCTCCATCAGCAGCAGCTTGAGTCTAGAGTCGATGATGAGCAGCTTTCTTAACCCGCCTAGTGAAGCAACTACTCACAGCAGCAGGTAGACCTGGAGCAGGACCTAAACCAGCAGGTGGTGGCATACTTGGACAGCACCATGCCACCCCATATTGAAGATCCGCTGGACTACTGGGCAGCCAAACTGGATTTGTGGCCACAACTGGCCAAGTTTGCCCTGCCCGGTCAATAGTGTGGCATCAGAGTGGGTGTTTAGTGCGGCGGGGGCCATAGTTACCCCAAGGAGAACTCGTCTGTCCAGAGAGACTGATTTCTGTCAAGATAAATAAGGCGTGGATCAGCCAGGATTTCCACCCACCAATGCCTGATGCATCAGATTAGATCATACATGCTGCCTCACCCAAACCTTGAAAAAAAAGAGAGCGGTTTCTTATGGCTACCTGCCTCAGCTACTATTCTGATGCTGCCACTTGCCTGATGCCACACATCTGATGCCAAGTGCTTCTTACACCCTCCATCGTCAGCGGGTACTTTTATTGCCACCCACCTCCCCACTCTGTCAACGGGTCACTCTGAGGTCTCCTGATGCTGCTGACACCTCACTACTCAGTTCTCCTCATGGTGCTGCTGCCACCTCCAGACACTATGTCACCTTGCCACTCTGTGGCCTCCTCATACTGCTGCTAACTGAACACTATGTCACCTTGCCACTCTGTGGCCTCCTCATGCTGCTGCTGTTGCCACCTTCACACTATGTCACCTTGCCACTCTGTGGTCTCCTCATGCTGCTGCTAAATCAACACTATGTCACTGGCCTCCATGATGCTGTTGCCACCTGCACACTCTGTCATTGTGCCACTCTGTGGCCTCCTCATGCTGCTTAGGTGCCCAAATCAGATTCCACCTTTCATTTAAATTCTAAATTTCTTATTCCCAAAATAAAGTGAAGTCTGGAAGAAACGATCTTACCAGTCCCAATATATCCGCACCACTGGATGCCTAGTGATGTACTTTACATTCCACCTCATGTGGAGGTCAGTTCTCAGTTCCATTAAGCATCGTCAGTACAGAAAGAAAGGTGATTTTGTCTTTTGTTGTTGTTGTTTTTACTGGCACAAATGGGGGCATTCTAACAATGCAGGGACATAAAGATGTTGACATTATATTGTGGGAGCCATCATGGCAATATGGGGAAAGTGGGAAATTCTAACACAAAGGGGAACATTTTATTGTTGGGTTGTTGCTGTTTAGTGTGTACTCAGAGGTCACCATTACTGTAAAGGCAGTCTGGACACCACTATATAGGACACAACAGGGGGTACATTTACTCTCTACGGTACCAAGGGGGGGTTATTACTGCCTAGGACACAAAGTGTCTTGGGAGCAAAGTTCCACAATTTTCCCAGGGACCCGCAGGACTCCAGTTAAGCCAGTGACTCTCCATGTCTTTGACTGAAGGATGTACGTTCTTTAAAGATTTTTCCTTCTCAGCTTGTGGGCTCATAGATGGGTTCTCTGAGTTTTTTCAGGTGCTGAGATTTTTTGTGCAGGTCTTTGTTTGTGACCCTTCTGTTCTTGATTGTTGCTGCTTTATACAGTAGTTAATTTTTTTTACTCCCCTTAATTAATGTCCTTTCTGAATCTATTCGCTAGGCTTGGTCTTGCCTAGGCTTGGTCTTGCGGAAGTACTGTTTCGTCATGACTGTTAAGATTGTTTCGGCAGGATGAACTTTTTGCATCTATTTATTTCAAATGCTGAGGGGGAGAAACCTGGCATCTTTATGAGAAAAATATTGTCATGGGGAAAAATGGAATCCTTCCTTTCTTAATTTGAGTTCACGGATCTCCTTAAACCCCAAACTTCAAACTTATCTCCTTTTCCCAAGCAGTATTGCAGAAGCTGTTCCCATAGCCTTATTCTAACTGATACTTACTCACTCTTTAAGTGCATTCACCTCAACCTTCCCCCCTTCCGGTACACTACTCCTTCTCCTTAATCCTTGAATCATTAATTTTCATACAGTACAAGGATAGTTCACCAATCTTACTGATATACATGCAATGGTGAATATTGGTGTAAAATGCTTGTATGCAGATGTTTCTTTCTCGTGTTTATTATGCTGAAAGAATTAAATAGAAACAAACTGAAATAAAAAATGAGGATTGCTAAAATTTGGGTTTGTATTTCTTTTGTAAGAAAGAGTCCTTAATTAAATGTAAGCACAGGTACAGATTTAGCAGAGTAAGCACTCAAACTCTTAACTCAAATTTCTTAACTCATCGTGATCTGCTGAAACAAAAGTCATTGAAAAGCAATTGACGGTGTTGGCTTAACACAACTAGTTTAGATAACACGTCTCATAAAGGATACTTATAGAAAATCAAATAAAAATCTAATAAAACATGTGAGGTGCATTTTTGCATGTCCTGCACCTAAAATGTTATGCATGCCAAATGTGACAAATAGTTTTTTCCCCAAATGGCTCTCCTCTAATTCCCCTATGGTTTGTCTGCCCCTGTTGCTCATTTAGTGACCCCATGTTGTGCTGTTTTTGGCTAATGGTGTTGTGGTTTGTATTGTAAATTAGAATTGTCTAATTTGAAGAAATGTAATTCGTAAAAATTTTATTGTTTTTGGCAGCTGTCTAAATATATGAGAAATTCTGTTTATATGGATCATTCTGGAAACCCTATTCTCTTTAATGAGAGAGGAAATCTGCCCTCCGAGTGGCATTTAGTAAACTTGGTTTTTCTGAAAAATCAGAAACATTATTTTTGGTATAAAACACACGTGGCCTCCTTTGAAGAATCTCCACAAAAGAAAGCAGTACTTAACATTGACCTAGGAAACATTACATGGAAAAATGACAGAGTAAGAGAAGATAAATGATAAATGACTGTTATATAAAAAGTTTCTATAATTGCCATAAATATAAATACTAAACCAGAAATACAAAAATTTACAAATCTGGATATTATTCTGGTGTGTACTAATTTATTAATCAGAAGTTATACATTACTCTATAAATTGCTCTTTAAGAGGTTTATTTATGTGTGTTCTGCCTCTCCAGTCTAAGCATTGAAAGTGTGATCTCTGTAACTTACAGTTGTGATGAGATAGCGGTAACCATCAATCTTAGTTGAATTGTCCGACAGTGACTCGATCCAAACGACACCTTGTAGATCATGAAGGAGTTTATTCCAAACTGTGCAGATCATACATCGATGAACAAATGCATAGGTCAAAAAATCATGGTGTGAGCAGCTAACAGGATACATGTGGCTGAGATGAAGAGTGAAGCCAGGATGCAAGGGAAAGAGGGGAGGAGACTATACAGAGAGCACAGCAGGAGGGGAAGAGAGAAGGGACACACAGAATAAAAAGGCAAAACATGCATGTGTAACATGACAAATCTATGATTTCTAATAACAATAATAAACTTTAAATAAGTCCATGAATAATAGATGTTTCTTCTTCTGGAAAATCTGCAAAACGAAAAGGAACAAGAAAAATTCAACAAGGAAAACATTACTACAACACTTGTAGACGTGCTCGTTGACAGCGTTAGGCGGAAGATAGATCCGTGAGTCCATCTTAAGAGGGAAAGGCACCAACATGCACAAGTCCTTCTTAACTCCCTTTGCATCAAAAATTGGTGTTTTTTTAAAACCAGAAAATTATTGCTGGATTTCAAGTTTGTATTTAACAATGACAGATGCAGCAAACACCGCAAAATTAGGATTTTGCCATAAATGGGTGTTTTTTTTATAACAGAATATGACAGCAGTATATAACGCTTGAATTTCACACTGACAGATGCAGCACGGGCTGTAAAATTTAGTATATTGCCCCAAAAGGGTGTTTTTTTAAACCCAGAAAATTATTGCTGTATTTCTAGCTTAAATTGCCCACCGACTAATGCGACATAGGCCCCAGATGGAGGGTATTGCCAAAAATGGGTGATTTTTCACAGAACTTACATAAAATGGCCGCCACCCACCTAACTAACAGACGGATAATAGTTATTTTTCTGGGTCACTGGGCTCAGGGCAGAGTAAAAAGATTGTGCACTGCACCCACAAAAAAAAAAATCTAGGTAGATCGCTGAGTTAACAAGCACTTCAGATTAATTATTCTCTCCTATTCTCTCCCTCACAGCAGCAGCTTCCTATCCCTACACTAATCAGAGCAGAGTGACATTCAGTGCTACGTGACTCCAACTTATATAGAGGCTGGGTCACATGTTACACTGGCCAATCACAGTAATGCCATGATTAGGCATGGCTGTGATGGCTTCTTAGGGCACACAAGTCAAACGCTTGTTGATTGGCTGCTCTGCAGCCTTTCAAAAAGCGCCATTAACTCGCCGAACACCGAACCTGAACTTTTACTGAAATGTTTGGGTTCGGGTCCAGGGTCCAAAAGTCCTAAAGTTCAGTACGAACCTGAACTTTACAGTTCGGGTTCGCTGAACCCTAGTCATGAGCAATGTGAATAAGATGCTTGTACAGCAGAAGACCACTTGGAAAAACGTTCAAAATGGTGAGATTCCAGTTTTACCTTTGCGTCCACTGAGGTATTAAGTGTAACTACAATGGCCTTAAGAAGTATTCGTCATTCAAGAGTACTGGTGGAGAAATCCATGATGTATCCAAAAAAGCAACAGCAGGCACTGCACAACTGCCTAGGTCGGCAGGGTTAAGATCAGTGGGTACATAGTGCCATTGCTCAGGAATGAAGAATTTCCTAATGCGTTCCACTCGATTGCCGACAAACACATGGAACTGTTTTGTTTGATTGTATATGTATCCTAGCATGATTTTGCTGTCTGTGTAAAAGTCAAAGGAGTCAATGTTGAAGTCTGTTTCATGCTTTATAAGCTCAGCAATTTCAACAGCTAACATGACTGCACAGAGTTCAAGCCTTGGAATAGTATGTGTAGGCTTTGGAGTTAGCTTGGCCTTTCCCATGAGATAGGCTACCGCGACTATGGCTTCCATAGGTGCATCAGAGAAGACATGGATCTCTAGTCTGGTGGTATTCTTCAAGGACGCAAGAGTGTAAGATCATGGTATTTTAAAATGTTCCGATGCCTGGAGAGACTGCTTTCAGGATTCCCACCTTTGTTGTTTCTCTTTGGGTAAAGGGGTATCCCAGTCATTGTTCTCGGAAGTATGCTGTCTGAGTAATATCTTGCCCTGAATAGTAAAGGGTGCTATAAATCCCTAGGGAGTATATGTTTACTGCAGACAGGACTCCTTGTTTTGTCAAGGGCTTGTCACAGACTGATGTTTGAAATGTGAACGTGTCTTGTTTAACATCCCACAGCAATTCAAGGCTGCTTTGCGTGAGGGAAAGGTCAGACCCTAGTTGGAATTTCCTAGCACTGACAGCATGATCATCAGAAGGAGATGCTCTCATTACCTGATTGTTGTTGGAGATGATTTTGTGTAGTCTGAGGTTGGCAGTAGCGAGCATGTTCTGAGTTCTGGTGAGAAGGTCAATGGCATTTTCTTCCGTAGGTACAGACTTGAGACCGTCACCTGGGTGGAAGTTCTTTTCAACAAACTGACTTGTATCAGACCCGAACTCTTGTTCACCTTTTTGGGCCGTTTTTCTCAGTCTGTAACTGGCAACTGCGGGGGAAGGACTATTACAGAAAACATGTACTTTCATCTGATAGTCTATAACCCCGTCGTTGACATCATTATAGCGGTACCATCAGAACCTGAGGAGGTTTCTGTTGTCTTCACGGACGATGAAACAATGAAACATTTGTTGGATGTCGGCCATAATGGCAATCAGGTCTTGTCTAAAGCGGAGTAAGACTCATAGGAGGTTGTTGTTCAGGTTAGGCCCAGTGAGAAGATTGTCATTGAGAGGAACGCCTTCATGACAAGCACTTGAGTCAAAGAACACTCTAATCTGGTCAGGCTTGCGAGGATGGTAGATACCAAAACACAGGCGGTACCAGCATTCTTCTCCTTGTGTAAGAGAGGGGGTAGGCTCAGTATGATCTCTCTCAAATACTTCCTGCATAAAGTCGACAAAATATTTCTTCATCTCCAGTTTCCGGTTCAGGTTGCGCTCTAAAGAGATGAACCATGAATCTGCATGTTGTCTATTGTTTTGAATTCTCTTCCTTGGGGTGCGAAATAGTAGCGGTGCCACCCAGCTGTTGGAATCATCTTGGTAAAACTCTTTACTTTTGCTTCTCAAGAATTCCTTGTTTTCCATTGTGGCTTCTAACTCGTTGTATCTTGTGGTTACCTCAAACACTGCATTACCAATGTTGTCATCCCAGAAGATAAATGCTTTCCTATCATCTAGTATGATGTGCTTTTGCGTACCTTTGTCACACAGCTTTTCTTTCACAGTGTAGTGATGTTGTCATCGTGGAAAACTAGTACTGCGTCCATTTGACAGAACGTGTGTTTTAAAGAAAGAAACTGAGAAAGGTTTCCTGGCTTTGCAAAACAGACGTTGCCTATGGTGACCCAGCCCAGATCCAGACACTGGTGCATCATATGGGCCATTGATTTCGTAGCGAACCTTGTGCACACTTTGAATGTCTCTCCTGAGTAACAGCAGGATATCAGCATTTTCATCAAAGGCTGGAATTTGATTAGTTATGTCATTCAAGTGAGAATGGTGAAAGGCAGCTTCAGGAGTGGGGATCTCATCCTTGTTAGTTGGGATCAGATTAATAGTAGGCAAGGGTATTTCTAAGTTGCTATTGAGAGAAGTAACTACTAGGCCACTGGCTCTTCTACTCAAGACTTCTGTAATGCCTGCATCTCCTGCTATGCATAACAGATCAAAGAACCTTGTACTTTCAAGAGATCGGTTACTCTGATTGTCAAGAATTGATTGTGTATACACGAATCAAGCATATCTTTGCACAGGATTTCCCACAAAGTCCTTCCCCACAGACTTTCGTGCATGTAGAGAATACTGGGGAGGCGGCAGCTGTTTGTTCAGTGTGCTCCCCGCCATGCTTTGCCCTGGGAGGGATGTCTGTGGATGGAGTAGAGCTGCGTTGGTACAGATGAAGGGCTTGTACATGGTTGTCACTACCGCATTCCATGCATTTAATGACAGCATTACAGTCTTTTTCAAGGTGTTCTGTGGAGGCACAGCATCTTAACCACTTCAGCCCCGCTAGCTGAAACCCCCTTCATGACCAGAGCACTTTTTACACTTCGGCACTACACTCCTTTCACCGTTTATCGCTCGGTCATGCAACTTACCACCCAAATGAATTTTACCTCCTTTTCTTCTCACTAATGGAGCTTTCATTTGGTGGTATTTTATTGCTGCTGACATTTTTACTTTTTTTGTTATTAATCAAAATGTAACGATTTTTTTGCAAAAAAATTACATTTTTCACTTTCAGCTGTAAAATTTTGCAAAAAAAAACGACATCCATATATAAATTTTTCGCCAAATTTATTGTTCTACATGTCTTTGATAAAAAAAAAAATGTTTGGGCAAAAGAAAAATGGTTTGGGTAAAAGTTATAGCATTTACAAACTATGGTACAAAAATGTGAATTTCCGCTTTTTGAAACAGCTCTGACTTTCTGAGCATCTGTCATGATTCCTGAGGTTCTACAATGCCCAGACAGTAGAAAACCCCCACAAATGACCCCATTTCGGAAAGTAGACACCCTAAGGTATTCGCTGATGGGCATAGTGAGTTCATAGAACTTTTTATTTTTTGTCACAAGTTAGCGGAAAATGATGATGATTTTTATTTTTATTTTTTTTCTTACAAAGTCTCATATTCCACTAACTTGCAACAAAAAATAAAAAATTCTAGGAACTCGCCATGCCCCTCACGGAATACCTTGGGGTGTCTTCTTTCCAAAATGGGGTCACTTGTGGCGTAGTTATACTGCCCTGGCAATTTAGGGGCCCAAATGTGTGAGAAGTACTTTGCAATCAAAATGTGTAAAAAATGACCGGTGAAATCCGAAAGGTGAACTTTGGAATATGTGCCCCTTTGCCCACCTTGGCAGCAAAAAAGTGTCACACATCTGGTATCGCCGTACTCAGGAGAAGTTGGGGAATGTGTTTTGGGGTGTCATTTTACATATACCCATGCTGGGTGAGAAAAATATCTTGGTCAAATGCCAACTTTGTATAACAAAATGGGAAAAGTTGTCTTTTGCCAAGATATTTCTCTCACCCAGCATGGGTATATGTAAAATGACACCCCTAAACACATTCCCCAACTTCTCCTGAGTACGGCGATACCAGATGTGTCACACTTTTTTGCTGCCAAGGTGGGCAAAGGGGCACATATTCCAAAGTGCACCTTTCAGATTTTGCAGGCCATTTTTTACACATTTTGATTGCAAGGTACTTCTCACACATTTGGGCCCCTAAATTGCCAGGGCAGTATAACTACGCCACAAGTGACCCCATTTTGGAAAGAAGACACCCCAAGGTATTCCGTGAGGGGCATGGCGAGTTCCTAGAATTTATTTTTTTTGTCACAAGTTAGCGGAAAATGATGATTTTTTTTTTTCTCTTTTTTCCTTACAAAGTCTCATATTCCACTAACTTGCGACAAAAAATAAAACATTCTAGGAACTCGCCATGCCCCTCACGGAATACCTTGGGGTGTCTTCTTTCCAAAATGGGGTCACATGTGGCGTAGTTATACTGCCCTGGCAATTTAGGGGCCCAAATGTGTGAGAAGTACTTTGCAATCAAAATGTGTAAAAAATGACCGGTGAAATCCGAAAGGTGCACTTTGGAATATGTGCCCCTTTGCCCACCTTGGCATCAAAAAAGTGTCACACATCTGGTATCGCCGTACTCAGAAGAAGTTGGGGAATGTGTTTTGGGGTGTCATTTTACATATACCCATGCTGGGTGAGAGAAATATCTTGGCAAAAGACAACTTTTCCCATTTTTTTATACAAAGTTGGCATTTGACCAAGATATTTTTCTCACCCAGCATGGGTATATGTAAAATGACACCCCAAAACACATTCCCCAACTTCTCCTGAGTACGGCGATACCAGATGTGTCACACTTTTTTGCAGCCTAGATGCGCAAAGGTGCCCAAATTCCTTTTAGGAGGGCATTTTTAGACATTTGGATCCCAGGCTTCTTCTCACGCTTTAGGGCCCCTAAAAAGCCAGGGCAGTATAAATACCCCACATGTGACCCCACTTTGGAAAGAAGACACCCCAAGGTATCCAATGAGGGGCCTGGCAAGTTCATAGAATTTTTTTTTTCGCATAAGGAAAATTGTTATATTTTTTTTTTCTCACAAAGTCTCACTTTCCGCTAACTTAGGACAAAAATTTCAATCTTTCATGGACTCAATATGCCCCTCAGCAAATACCTTGGGGTGTCTTCTTTCCAAAATGGGGTCAGTTGTGGGGTGTTTGTACTGCCCTGGCATTTGAGGGTCTCCGCAATCATTACATGTATGGCCAGCATTAGGAGTTTCTGCTATTCTCCTTATATTGAGCATACAGGTAATGAGATTTTTTTTTCCGTTCAGCCTCTGGGCTGAAAGAAAAAAATGAACGGCACAGATTTCTTCATTCGCATCGATCAATGTGGATGAAAAAATCTCTGCCAAAAAAAAAAAATGGAGGGGAAAGGCGTCTGCCAGGACATAGGAGCTCCGCCCTACATCCATACCCACTTAGCTCGTATGCCCTGGCAAACCAGATTTCTCCATTCACATCAATCGATGTGGATGAATAAATCATTGCCGGGATTTTTTTTTTTTTTTTTTTTATATATATACAAAGTGTTTGCCAAAGCATAGGAACGCCGCCTCCTCCTCAGCTCGTATGCCTCGGCAAACATATCTGTTACTGCAGAGGAGAAAATCCCGTCTTGCAGCGCCGCATACACCGACTTGCGTGTAATCTGACAGCAGCGCAATGCTTCTGTCAGAATGCACATCGGTGCTGCAGCTAGTAGATCGGTTGGTCCACCTGAAAGGTAAAAAGACAAAAAAAAAAAAAAAAAAAGAAAAAACCAGGCCGCAACGCAATAATTTTATTAACTTTGCAACAGAACATGTAACTTTAACTTTTTAACTAAACATTAACCTTTTTGCTTACTGGTGTTTTTTTTTTTTTGTTTTTTTTTACCTTTATAGAACAAACCACTCCTTCCCCATGGGTCAATGTGCAAAGCGCAAATCGCCCAAAGATGTGGCGAAGTGCGTTATGCACTTTGTCCCATGTGAAAGGAGACGTTTGCAGCAGCAGTGAGTGAATGGGCCCTAATAGCCCTGTGTGCCTATCCTGGTGAGATGATCCCTATGCTAATAGTGTACCTGTGAGTGGTACTTCCGGAAACACTCTCCGAAGCATAGGGCAGGGTGGTCAGGACCGTCAGGACAGAAATAGCGGGTGTCACGCCTTATTCCACTCCTGCTACAGACACGACATCTTTTTCGGGGTGACGGTTGGGTTGAGGTACCAGGAACGACATTGGGGAAATGTCGCTCGTCTAGACGGCTAACTACACTGGTGGATGGGGCCACGGAACCTCCTGGGTACAGGAGGTTCTCGATGATATCTTCCTGAAATTTGAGGAAGGATCCAGTTCTCCCAGCCTTACTGTAGAGAACAAAACTATTGTACAGAGCCAATTGAATTAAATATACAGACACCTTCTTATACCAGCGTCTGGTTCTGCGGGAAACTAAATACGGAGACAACATCTGGTCATTGAAGTCCACCCCTCCCATGTGGAGGTTATAGTCGTGGACTGAGAGGGGCTTTTCAATGACACGGGTTGCTCGCTCAATTTGTATTGTCGTGTCTGCGTGAATGGAGGAGAGCATGTAAACGTCACGCTTTGTCTCTCCATTTCACCGCGAGCAGTTCTTCGTTACACAGTGCGGCCCTCTGCCCCCTTGCAAGACGGGTGGTAACGAGCCGTTGGGGGAAGCCCGCGCGACTAGTTTGCGCGGTACCACAGGCGCCAATCCGTTCTAGAAACAAATGCCTAAAGAGGGCCACACTTGTGTAAAAATTGTCCACATAAAGATGGTACCCCTTGCCGAATAAGGGTGACACCAAGTCCCAAACTGTCTTCCCACTGCTCCCCAGGTAGTCAGGGCAACCGACCGGCTCCAGGGTCTGATCTTTTCCCTCATAGATCCGAAATTTGTGGGTATAGCCTGTGGCCCTTTCACAGAGCTTATACAATTTGACCCCATACCGGGCGCGCTTGCTTGGGATGTATTGTTTGAAGCCAAGGCGCCCGGTAAAATGTATCAGGGACTCGTCTACGCAGATGTTTTGCTCTGGGGTATAAATATCTGCAAATTTCTGGTTGAAATGGTCTATGAGGGGCCGAATTTTGTGGAGCCGGTCAAAAGCAGGGTGGCCCCTGGGACGGGAGGCGGTGTTGTCACTAAAGTGCAGGAAACGCAGGATGGCCTCAAAACGTGCCCTGGACATAGCAGCAGAGAACATGGGCATGTGATGAATCGGGTTCGTGGACCAATATGACCGCAATTCATGCTTTTTTGTCAGGCCCATGTTGAGGAGGAGGCCCAGAAAAGTTTTAATTTCGGAAACTTGGACTGGTTTCCACCGGAAAGGCTGGGCATAAAAGCTTCCCGGGTTAGCGGTGATAAATTGTGTGGCATATCTGTTTGTTTCGGCCACAACTATGTCTAAAAGCTCCGCAGTCAAGAACAGCTCAAAAAATCCCAGGGCCAAACCGATCTGAGCTGTCTCAACCCGAACTCCAGACTGGGCAGTGAAAGGGAAAACTACAGGTGCGGCTGAAGTTGGGGACTGCCAATCAGGGTTTGCCAGCACCTCTGGGATTCTAGGGGCTCTACGGGCACGTCTTTGCGGTGGCTGCGACGGGGTCACTACTGCACGTGCCACCGTACCAGCTTCAACTGCCCTTCTGGTGCTCGCTACTTCACCAGGTTGTACGGCAGTGCTGGTACTAGGTCCAGGGAGGGCTGGGCTGCTGGTGTATGCCTCACCACGTAATCCGACAGCACCAGCCCCACTCTGCTGCTCTTGAAGCGGATCCTGCGCAACCTGTGGTCTAGCGACACGGGGCCGGGTACGCCTGGTGGTATCAGGGACCTCAGCCTCCTCGTCCGAACTTTGGGTCAGAGAGCCACTGCTTTCTACAGGTTCGTATTCTGACCCGCTGGATTCATCAGATGAGGGTTCCCACTCCTCATCAAACTGGGTCAGAAGCCTGTAGGCCTCTTCAGAAGAATACCCCCTGTTAGACATGTGGGCAAATAAATTTAGGGGTATTCCCTGAGACTACCCAAGAAAAAAAAAGCAAGCCTGTCTTACAAAGGGGAGGCTAGCGAAGTACCGGAGGCCGCTGCGGTTGAAAAAAAATATCAAAACTGATTTTTTTTTATCGCCGCAGTGCGTGTAAAGTGATTGTGCAATGATCCCCAAAAAAAAATTTTTTGTCACTGCGGTGGGGCGGGTGTGGGCGAACGCACGTGTGGGCGACCGATCAGGCCTGATCGGGCAAACACTGCGTTTTGGGTGGAGGGCGAACTAAAGTGACACTAGTACTATTATAGATCTGACCGTGATCAGTTTTGATCACTTCCAGATACTATAAAAGTACAAATGCTGATTAGCGATACGCTAATCAGCGAATAACGGACTGCGGTGCGGTGGGCTGGGCGCTAACTGATCGCTAACTACCTAACCAAGGGGCCTAAACTATACCTAAAACCTAACGGTCAATACCAGTGAAAAAAAAAAGTGACAGTTTACACTGATCACTTTTTTTCCTTTCACTAGTGATTGACAAAGGGGTGACCAAAGGGTTAATTGGGGTGCAGGGGGGTGATCTGGGGCTAAAGTGTGCTGTTTGGTGTACTCACTGTGAAGCCTGCTCCTCTGCTGGATCCAACCGACGAAAAGAACCAGCAGAGGAGCAGGCAGCCATATAACAGATCATATTTACAAATATGATCTGATATATGGCTCTTTGATTGGCTTTTTTGAAAATCATCAGCTTGCCAGCCGCGATCATTGGCTGGCAAGCTGATGACAAAATGGTCCCTGACGAAATGCCGGCGCGAACTGCGCATGCGCGGGCCGCATAGCGCGTCATTTCGCGTCTCGCGAGATGACGCGTATATGCGTCGTTGTGCGCAGCGCTGCCGCCTCCGGACCGCACATCTGCGTTAGGCGGTCCGGAGGCAGTTAAACAAACTCTAAATCCCTTTAAAAGTTCCTTAGTTTCTTGTAGAGGTTTCTTTCTGAATGCATTTCTTAAGTGGATGTGGCTTTTTATATATGGAACATTGGCGATTTGGATCCTCAAGTTTTTGTTTTGCCTAGTCTTTTGAAGAACCGTAGCAGGTGCAGGTTGAACATCACTCCTCTTCACTGACACTGAGCCCCATGCGGTTTCTGTGCGTTATACGTGTGTTTGCAAGTCCTGGAGAAGGTGGACTGAGAGGGTAACATTCACCGTAGAAGGAACTTGGGTCATTCTTAGAGTTCGCAATTTCCTTTATGAAGTCACAGTAGTAGGAAAAGGGAGGAAAGGCAACTCTGTATTTTTTTCTTGTAAGCAGATCCCCGACTGACACATTTTTCTTTAATGCCATATGGTAGCTTAAGGACAATAGAAGATCACTGAGCTCTTGAAGCTTTAGATTATCTTTAGCTTGTGGTAAGGTGAACAGAAAAGTGTATGGTAGAGTCCTGGAAGGGGTGTATATCCCACCCAGCTTCCTCAACTGGGTGAGGTAAATAAAATCCAGGACAGGTTTTCCCCTAGCCTGAGGGATCCCAGCTGAAGCCAGCTGGGATCATCAAGGGGAAATAAAGCACAGTCCATGCTGTCAGTCTGGGGAGAGGATTGCCTGGAGAAAGCCTGGGAAGCTGGCTGCACTGCTGGCTAAAGAAGCCGAGTTCTCTGTGTGACCTGTGTTCAATAGGTGAGCTAGGATCTTCACTGCATTAGCCAGGGCCCAGATGGGCAGGTGTTTATTTCAGTTTGATTTATGTTTTGTGGTGCTGGACCTTCACCTCACCCAGTGAATTTATAACTGGGGGTTGCCTGTATTGCCAGAGTGTGATAAATAAAGCATCATTTGGACTTTAACCCTGTGGTCTGCAAAATAATCTGTCATCTCTGCCCAGCCTGAGAGTGTAACCCCTTACAATTGGTGGAGAAGGCGGGCAAGCTTCCCTGCTGAAAAAGGCAACAGTCGGTTGCTAAGGGCAATGGCGTGACAGTAAATTATTTAATGTCCTGGGTGAAAGCTGCTGCAGCTTTGCAAATTTCACCCAATACCATGGAGGAAATGATGGAGCAGCTGGTTCAGGCTAACCTAAGGCAACAACAGGCCATGGAGCAACAGCAGAGGTTGCATGCAGAGGATAAAAAGAGACACAAAGAAGCCTTACGTGTCCAACAACAGGCCATGGCACAGCAGCAGGAAACTAATCGTTTGTTGATGTAGCATATTGCTGCAATAAGAGAGACTGCTGTAACTCCAGCCCCACAAGTGGGGGTAAGCCCACCAGAGACTTCGAATATGAGGAGGGTTGTGCAGCAGGCCTTGCAAAAACTGACACTTGATGATGATATCGAGGCCTACCTGACCGTATTTGAGAGGGTGGCGGAAAGAGAGAGGCTGCCAATAGCAGAGTGGGCAGAGTTCCTTGCGCCCTTTTTGTCCGGCGAACCACAAAAGGCCTACTATGACCTCAGGGAGCAGGATGTCCGGGACTATGTCAAATTAAAAATGGAGATCCTGGCTCGTTTGGGCGTTACACCAGCGGCGTGCACACGGAGGATCACACTAGAGCGAACAATACAGAATCAGCATGGCTAAAGGTGACCCGAAGAAGCCGAAAGGCAAGATGTCCGCTTATGCCTACTTTGTGCAGACGTGTCGTGAGGAACACAAAAAGAAGAATCCTGAAATCCCAGTCAACTTCTCAGAGTTTTCAAAGACATTTTCTGAAAGATGGAAGATCATGTCTGCTAAAGAAAAATCCAAGTTTGATGACTTGGCCAAAGCTGACAAAGTAAGATATGACAGAAATTAAAGATTTTGGACCAGTTAAGGGACGCAGGAAGAAGAAGGACCCTAATGCACCAAAGAGGCCACCTTCTGGATTCTTCTTGTTCTGCTCAGATTTCCGTCCCAAAATCAAATCCACAAATCCTGGTATCTCCATTGGGGACGTTGCGAAAAAGCTAGGTGAGATGTGGAAAAACCTGAGCGATAGCGAGAAACAACCCTACAACAGCAAGGCGGGAAAACTGAAGAAAAAGTAGTAGAAAAGGATGGTCGGGACTGGGACTGCCTCCTGCCATACCTTATGTTCTCTGTTAGGGAGGTGCCTCAGGCTTCTACAGGGTTCTCACCATTTGAGTTGCTATATGGCCGTCACCCGAGGGGTTTACTCAATGTAGCTAAAGAAACAAACTCAGACTTTGGGTATACAATTGCAGGTGGTACAGAGTTAGTTATAATGGCTGGTACACTGACATAGGGCGACCTGGGAACATAGGATGGTGCTAGGGCGTTTAACACTGGATCTGGTGTACAGTCCAATGGTGTGTTGGTTTGCAGCTGTATAATAGTGGGTTTGTTAGGAGGTAGCTGGTTAGTGCAATAGTGAGGTAGAAAGTCTTTTCTATACGTACCAGTTTCCACCACTTGAGAAGGTGCAGTAGATGTAGAGAAAACACCTTGGTTGAGTGCCTTGGCTGCTATGACAGCGTGATGGAGTTCTGAGGTGGTCCGTGATGAATCTGATGCATAAGATGTAACAGAGTGACTGCTACTGACACCTCTTTCATTGTCACTTATGGCCTGCTCTAAGACTTTTAGTCTTGCCATGTCGTTGGCGTGCTCACATTGTTTTTCCAAAACTTCCATCTGTGCGTTCTTCCGTGCAGCTTCAGCTTCTATTCGTGCAGTTTCAGCTTCCATCTCTGCTTTCTTTTGTGCAGCTTCAGCTTCCATCTCTGCTTTCTTCCATGCGGCTTCGGCTTCCATCTCTGCTTTCTCTTGGGCGAAGGCTGCCTGGATTTTAGAAGCTTATGCATCAGCGCGGGCTTTGAAGAGTTATTGGCTGAGAAAATGAAGATGTTGATCCTAAAGATTTGAAAGATAGTGTGGAGCGCTTAGAAGTTGTGGAGAGATGGGATCTAGATTCATGGAGATGTGCGATTTTTACATCAGTTTTTGTCCTTGTTTGTATTACCAAATTGTCTCTTGCAAGATTGAGCTCATCCAATTCCTTTAATTTTTGTAAGGAATCTTCTGTGTTGTACTGCTTTAACCCCTTAAGGACCATGCCATTTTTCACCTTAAGGACCAGGCCATTTTTTGCAAATCTGACATGTGTCACTTTATTTGGGGATAACTTTAAAACGCTTTTACTTATCCAAGCCATTCTGAGACAGTTTTCTCGTCACATATTGTACTTCATGACATTGGTAAATTTGAGTCAAAATATTTCATTTTTATTTAGAAACAAATTCCAAATTTACCAAAACTTTGGAAAAATTAGCAATTTTTAATTTCTCTGCTTTTAAAACAGATAGTGATACCTCCTAAAATATTTATTACTTTACATTTCCCATATGTCTACTTCATGTTTGGATCATTTTATAAATTACATTTTCTTTTTTTGGGATGGTAGAAGGCTTAGAAGTTTAGAAGCAAATCTTGAAAAAAAAAAATAGAAAATTTCCAAAACCCACTTTTTAAGGACCAGTTCAGGTCTGAAGTCACTTTGTGAGGCTCACATAATAGAAACCACCCATAAATGGCCCCATTTTAGAAACTACACCCCTCAAGGTATTCAAAACTGATTTTACAAACTTTGTTAACCCTTTAGGTGTTTTACATGAATTAAAGGAAAACGTAGACAAAATTTAAAGAATTTTTGGCAGATTTTCCATTTTAATTCATTTCTTTTTGCTAACAAAGCAAGAGTTAAAACCCAACAAAACTCTATTTATTGCCCTGATTTTGTAGTTTACAGAAATACCCCATATGTGGTCGTAAACTGCTCTACGGGCACATGGCAGGGCGCAGGAGGAAAGGAACACCATATGGTTTTTGGAAGGCAGATTTCACTGGGATAATTTTAAGTTTTACAGCAAGACACAGAGGCTCATATTGCTTTCTCCTTCTTTACTGTCCACCAATAGCAGCAAAGAGAAAAAATGTACATACAGGAAACAACCATAGTAACCAAGGTCCCTCCCCTATGGCCCCTATAATAGGCCGCTCCTCCTCTGGACCTTCCTCTTTCTTTGCTGCTGCCACCAGTTAAGTACACCTATAGATTCTGTTGTTTTTCTATATGGTTTGTGTTTATGTTTATCCTTTGCGCTGCTCCAACCCAGGGTGACTAACCCTTGCTGGCAGCGCTTCCTTGTGGGTTCTGCCCGCTTATTGCCTTTGCAGGCTTTATATTCCCCCTACGCTTATTCCCTGCGCTTGGTTGTATTCTCCATTTAGCGCTTTCCTGTGTTCCCCTTTTATCTGACTGCTGCGTTTTCCCGGTTCTCGGCGGGGGCCGCTCATTGCGGCGTTCACTCTGTTTACCTGCTCGGTCCCCACGCGTCCCTCGGCGTTCGGGGGCGGGGCCTTCTTCCCTTCGCTTCGGCGGCGCCATTCCTGTGGGCGCCTTCAGTAGCTCTGCCGGCCGCGAGATCTCGGCAGCCATTTTGGTGTCGATTTTACCGCGATTCGCGGGCTTTTTCTCTGGCTTCCGGTTCCCTCTGCGCTTCCGGCCACTGAGTGTCTCTCCGGTCCCCGGCTCCTGCGCTCTTCTCCGGTCGGCTGCTCAGGCTTCCACTGTGAATTAACTGCGATTTACCCTGCGATTTTATAGGTTCCATTAGAGCTAGCCCCAGTGTGCCCTCTATTGCCCGGCCGTATTGTAGGGGTATCATGTCTAACCCTGCACCTACTCCTACCACAAATGTTCCCCCCTCCTCCCCTGAGGGTCAGAACACCACTGAGGTGGACGCACAGGCGCTTGCCCTGCAGCGCTCTGTGTCTGATGCCATCATGGCAGCCATGGGCTCCATGTCGACTATATTGTCACAAAGCATTACCCAGGCACTATCCGCCCAGCCCGCTAGAGTGTCTTTGCAAGACCCTATTGCTACACCACAGCCTACCTTTAATGACTCTCCTGTGCCACAGGAGACTTTGACTGGTGCGCATCCTGCCACCCAAGAGATCGTGCATAGTTCACGAAAAAGGGCCTCATCACGCCAGGCAGAACGGGCACGAACATGGAAGTGCGCTAGAGCACAATCACCTGATATGTCTGACTCCGACAGAGCATCAGACGAGGAGGCTATTGCGGATTTTGATTATGTGTCGGAGGAGGATGTCGCCCCCCCAGTTCAGGGCCCCTCAGTATCTGCTACTGCGGCCTCCTCTGCCAAGGACGTTGCGTCCTCATCCAACATTATCCGATCACAGGCTTTGCTAGATTCATCAGGCGAACCGATGTTCGACCCTGAGACCTTGCATCACCCGCGATCGGCGGAGTGGCTTCCCAGTGACCATGTGGGGGTTTATTTAGAACACTGGGTGCGTCACCCTCTGAGCCGTTAGACACGGAACAAACTTAGGGTCGAGTGTCCCAGACCACTAGTCCCCAACAAAGTATGTGACACTCCTGTTGTGGATCCCAAGATGTCACAATTCCTGGCCAAGACTGGCTGGAACCCAAAAAAGGGCCTGGATTCAGCTCTACGCAGCTGCCAGGATAAGGTTTTAGATATCTTTGGCCCGCTGGCCAAGATTTTTGTATTAGCCGAGGCGGCTAGAAATGAGGGCTCCCCAATAGATCCCGAAGAATTGCGGGGTTGGACCCAAAGGGCAATCTGTATTGCCGGTAACACCAATACTTCCTTGGCAATTGAGAGGCGAAAAGCCATCTTGTTTAAAATAGACCCCAAATTGGCGAATTTGGCACTCACAGAGGCGGGTAAGGACGCCCAGGGTCTCCTTTTCGGCTATTCCTTTATTAAGGATATGGGCCGATTCGTGGGTACCTTGACCGCGCTTGACAAAGCACAGGCCTCTATGCGCAGGGTATTCCAGGGACGGGTCTCTCATCGGGCTGGCAGTAGTAGGGGCCGCCTGTCCGGCCGTGCAAACTTTCAGGCCCGTGGCGCGAGCAGAGGTGCCAGTGGACAACGACCTCCCTTCGAGGATCAGTGCAACCCCTCACCCTTCTTCTCTACAAGAGGAGGCCAGTGGCGATCTCGCTCCTTCAGAGGCAACCCCAGCTATTGCAGACCCTTGGGTAAATCTTCCCCAGATTGGGGATTCTATGGTACCTTGTGTAGGGGGCAGACTCCAACTTTTTTCTCTTGCTTGGGGCCTCATCACCTCAGATCCATGGGTACTTACCACGGTCAGGGGCTTTCACATAGAGCTCACGGGGTCCCCTTGCCTGGTTCCCTCCCCTCCACCCATACCGCTGTCACGCCCAGATTGCGCTCTGGTAGACGTGGAGCTGTGCTCTCTCAGGCAAAAACAGGCAATAGAACGAGCACTTCCTTCTGGGTGGGGTGTGATCAGCAATATTTTTCTCGTCCAGAAAAAAGGGGGTCAGATGAGACCTGTCATCAACCTTCGCGCTCTGAATACAGTGGTACGCTACCGTCATTTCAAGATGGAGGGGATCCACCTCCTTCGGGACCTGTTAGTTCCTGGGCAACTCGTTCCAGGGATCTGCTCCGGTTCTGGTGGAGATCTGGAGGTTCACCTGTCTCCCATTCGGGCTGTCTTCAGCTCCTTGGTGTTTCACTAAGCTGCTGCGTCCAGTCGTGTCATGGTTGAGGACTCGGGGCGTACGTCTTATCATTTACCCAGACGACATCCTACTGATGCACGAGTCCAGTGTGGGATTGCTGGAACATCTACAGTGGACAGCGGACCTGCTGTCGGATATCGGTTTCCTCCTCAACAAGGAGAAGTCATGCCTCATCCCATCTCAGAGGATGGAGTTCCTGGGCTTCATGGTGGATTCGCTCTCGGAGTCCCTCAGTCTTCTGATGGCGAAGTTGCGGGCGATTCGCAAGGAGTTGAAACATGCTCTTCTCATTCCCCACCTCTCGTTACGTCACCTGGCTCGCATTATCGGTCTGTTAGCTTCATCGATTCAGGCTGTGTTTCCGGCCCCGTTGCACTACCGTGCTCTCCAGCGACTGAAGATCGCCCATCTTCGGACCGGTGCCACCTTTGCGGACGCGGTGGTTCTGGACTTGGAAGCCCGAAAGGAGTTGAGCTGGTGGATCGCCAATCTGGAGGCGTGGAACGGCAGAGCGATCTTTGGATTTCTGCCGGAGTTGACCATCAAGTCGGATGCGAGCCTCCAGGGCTGGGGCGCCCATTGCAATGGAATATCCACAGGGGGAGCCTGGTCGGCGGAGGAATCCCTCCTCCACATCAATGCATTGGAACTCCTAGCCGGTTCGTTTGCAGTGAGGAGCTTCTCCAACGGGATGGCCAACGCGTGCATCAGACTGCGGATGGACAATATCTCGGCAGTCCGGTATGTCAACCGATTGGGAGGTACTCACTCGGCAACCTTGGCTCGGTTAGCCAAGGATTTTTGGTTGTTTTGCCTGTCCAGGGACATCATGGTGCAGGCGGAATACTTACCGGGGCTGAGCAACGTTTGTGCGGATTGGAACTTGCGATACCTGTCGGATGGCAGCGATTGGCAGTTGGATCCGGAGGTATTCTTAGCAATTTCGGATATATGGGGTCCGATGTCTGTCGATCTCTTTGCTTCTCGGCTCAACAGGCAACTCACCCGGTTTTTCAGCTGGCGTCCAGATCCGGAAGCAGTGGCGGTGGATGCATTTCTCCAAGATTGGTCAGTATCCCGCCTTTACGCTTTTCCTCCTTTCTCGATGATTCCAAGGAAACTCCTTCAGGTCATCTGGCGGACTTGGTGTTGGTGGTTCCGTTCTGGGGGTCTCAAGTCTGGTTCCCTTCGTTGCTGAGGATCCTTGTGGAGGTACCTCTTCTTCTCCCGACCCGTCCGGATCTCCTGCGCAACCCCCAGGGTCTGCACCACCCACTTCTCCTCGACTGATCCCTACGGCTGCTGGCGTGCCAGATCTCCGGACACCTGGAGCTGTCGATGGTATTTCGGAAGCGACTCGACAGTTACTGGACAACGCATGGGCTCCTGGCACCAGAAATTCTTACCGGGCAGCCTGGAGAACTTGGGCTAACTGGTGCGTGGAGCGGGACGTGGATCCCGTTTCGGCGCCTGTAGCTCATCTGCTACAGTTTCTCACCTCTCTCTTCGAGGCGGGAAAGGCGTATCGGACCATTAACCTTTTCAGGTCTGCTATTTCTTCTACACATTTAGGTTCTGAGGGTGTTCCGACTGGTCAGCATCCTTTGGTCTCTCGTCTGTTGCGTGTATCTCGGTTGGCACGTCCTCCTAGGCCTCGGTTTTCAACTACATGGGACGTCTCCCTGGTCCTTTCCTTTTTATCCTCTTGGCCGGAGAATTCTGCCCTTTCACTTAGGCAATTGTCCGCTAAATTGTTGGCATTGTTTTGCCTTATTTCTTGCAAGAGGGTGTCGGATGTTAGGGCCCTTGACTATGACGCTCGTTCTTTCACCCCGGAGGGGGTCACCTTTAACATTTCGCGTCGCACCAAGACTAGCATCCGTTTTGTCTCCTATCCCAGTTTCACTTCCTCTCCGATTTTCTGTCCTGTTGCTTGCCTTATGGAATACGAATCCAGGACTATGGCCCATCGGTCTTCCGCCATATCTCAGTTGTTCCTTTCTATCCGACATCCTTTTGGACCGGTTTCTAGCCCTACGTTGGCACGCTGGCTTAAGTGGGTCATGTCGCTAGCGGGTATTGACACTTCTGTCTTCACTGCCCATTCTGCGCGTAGTGCTTCTGCCACCGCCTTGGCGGTTTCAGGGGCCAGATTGGAGGATGTTATATGCCTGGCTGATTGGTCTAATGTTACCACGTTCAGAGAATTTTATTTTCGTCCTCCGTCTAATTTGTTTGCTTCTATTATAGACTGGCTTTGAACTAGCAATATGAGCCTCCGTGTCTTGCTGTAAAACTCAATGATTTTCCTAGTCTACGACGTAAAGTCATAGTTTTATTAAAGACACAGAGGCGAGTATTGCCCCCCCCCCCCCCCCCTGTTTCCCTCCCTTGGGTTTCCTCGCGTTTTTTTTTTATTTTTTTACAGGGGTAGTTTATTATTGCCTCATTGTATGATTGATCTTTTTAAGATTTTTTATTGTTTTGTCATTATTGTTATAATATTTATTTAGTTGCCATTATCTTTCATGTTATTTATTAAGATTTATATTGTTTTCAGTCCTTTAATCCCTAATGGGTTGATTTGAGTAGAGGGATTCCGGACGTGTTTGGTCCTGACGTGTTTGTTTCACCTGGGCCTATGGTCTGTTCTCTTTTTCAGGTTGAAGGTCTTTCCATTCTAAGAAGCCGTGCTCCCGGTTGATGTCTCTACCACAGTTTGGCCAGGTTGGCTAGTTGGATACGCTTCGTTGGCGTTGGACTTATCCGTTCCAGTTACAGTTCGGAGTTATCGTTGGGGTGTTCGTGATGTTGGCACCAGGATCTCAAAGAAAGAGGAAGGTCCAGAGGAGGAGCGGCCTATTATAGGGGCCATAGGGGAGGGACCTTGGTTACTATGGTTGTTTCCTGTATGTAAATGTTTTCTCTTTGCTGCTATTGGTGGACAGTAAAGAAGGAGAAAGCAATACTCGCCTCCGTGTCTTTAATAAAACTATGACTTTACGTCGTAGACTAGGAAAATCATTGAGTTGCCATGAACCCCTAGAGTAGAAACTCCCAAAAATTACCCCATTTTGGAAACTACGGTATAAGGTGGCAGTTTTGTTGGTACTATTTTAGGGTATATATGATTTTTGGTTGCTCTATATTACACTTTTTGTGAGGCAAGGTAACAAAAAATTGCTGTTTTGGCACCATTAGTATTTTTTGTTATTTACAATGTTGATCTGACAGGTTAGATCATGTGGTATTTTATAGAGCAGGTTGTTACAGACGCGACAATACCAAATATGACTTTTTTGGTTGTTTGTTTCAGTTTTACATAATAAAGCATTTTTGAAAAAATATATTTTAGTGTCTCCATATTCTGTCTTATGTAGGGTGTATCAGTAGTTCGGAGACAGCACACCAGAGACAGCAAATAGCTTTGAATTCAATCTTTATTTTACCAGTGGTACAATCTCATAATAACATTTATAGCTTATTGCAACGTTTCGGGCCCAGTTCGGTGCCCTTTGTCAAGCTGTGAGGCCGGTCATATCATTTTCACTTTTTATTAAAAAGAAAATTACGGTGTTCACCTGAAGGGTTAGGTCATGTTATATTTTTATACAGCAGGTTCCTATGGACACGGTGATACCTAATATCAGCGGCGTACCTACCATATAGGCAGACTACGCAGCTGCTATGGGGCCCATGGCATGGGGGGGCCCGGAGCGCATGGAAGGCCCCGCCCCCTACATCTGCAGACAGTTTATCGGGCATTGAGGAAGCACTCCCACTTGTCCTCCGTTCAGTCCTGGCCGGGCCCTGCTTGCTTCCTCTATGCTCAGGGCCCCCTCCGAACCTCTCCCCCCCCATTCTGTACACAATAGAGCACACTCTGCTGATGTCCCCGACCCTCCATGTCAGGCTCAAGCTGACAGAACTTCACCGGCCATGCCCACATCCATGAAGCCACGCCCAGTCCTGTGAAGCCACGCCCCCAATGCCAGTCGTGGAAAAAAATACTGCAGCAGGAAAGAATCTCAGGTAGGACACTAGCTGCCTGCCACCTCCCTCTATCCTGCTGTTACCTATTATCTCCCTCCTGGCCCCCACAGAACCTCTCTTGTATGCCCCTCTACTCTCCACACAGGCCACAGAATAGCTGCAAGCCTGCATTCATCTGATCCTGTGGCCTCCCAGCCACTATCATCTCCTATGTTCCCTGAAGTCCCCAGAGACTCCTTGCCACCTTCTGTGACCAAAAGAACCTGTACCCGTTTCTGTGCCCCCTTCTCATAACAGAGCCCTTGCCACTTCTTGTATTCCTTGTCACCACAAGCCACTCACAAAGCCCATGGAACCCTCTGTCTCCTCCAATCTGTGTCTGTCCACCCATCAGTAACTGAGCCCCTATCACCTATTGGACTTGATGTGCCCAATCCCTTAGCACAAAGCCCTTGTCAACTTCTGCCCCCTGATCTATCAGAGTTCATGCCCCCTGCTTCTTTCCCCTTTCATATAGAAGAGCCCATGCCAGCGGCTGCTACCCTCCCTCTAATAACACATCTCCATCACCTTTTATGTTCACTCTGTTCTGTCAGAATACTATTCCTTATCAGAATGCTATACCCTCGTCACTTCCGGTGACGTGGCCGCACCAGAAGTGACGAGAATCAGCTGGAGGAGGGGGGTGTGAGGCGCTGCGCAAGCGCAGATCCACGGGTAAGTCAAAAGAAGAAGCGCCCACTTAATGCGCATGCGCGAAACCAGCCGGGACACGCGGCTGGGTAGGAGATGGTGCGCACGTGCGGCTATATACTCCAGTCCAAATTTACCTACCCCTGAGTGCGCACGCGTGGTATAATCCTGATGTGTGTGGCCGACGGGAGTATATAGCCGCACGTGCACACCCTCTCTGACCCAGCCGTGACTCCAAGCGCAGGCGCAGTGTGTTCTGGCCGGTTTCGCGCATGCGCATTAAGTGGTACCTGATAAGGTATAGTATTCTGACAGAACACGTTCCCCTCATAGAGCCTCTAGCAGCTTCTAATCTCCCACCCACCGCAGTGTCCCTGACATCTGCCACCTCTAACAAGCCTAGTAGCACTGACTCTGTGGCAATTATGGGACAAAGCATTGCTAATAGCTGCCCTGTCCCGCTGTGTGCAGCATATGGCGGCTTTATCTGTGCACATTGTATAAGAGTCCATTCAGACGTCTGTTGAATGGGTTTGGATCCGTTTCGTAATTATGCGGAACGGGTGCAGACCCATTCATTTTCAATTGGGCTGGAAAAGATGCGAACCATACACAGTGTGCTGTCCGCATCCGCATTTCCTGTCCACGGCTCCGGAAAAAAATAGAGCATGTCCTATTCTTGTCCGCAGCTGCGGACAAGAATAGAAATGATCTATTAAGTGCCGGTGATGTGCGGCGTCAGTGTTTTGTGGTCCGCAATTTGCAGACCGCAAAACACTATGGACGTCTGAATGGACCCTTAGCAGGATTATTTATCTGTATAGCATATTATGTTATTATTTGTGCATAGTGTATGGGAGAGGCACTATATGGCGGTGTTACTGGTGTGTGCAAGGTCTAACAACATTATTGGTCTGTAACGTGTAATAGATCATATTTTTTTGTATATAACGTATGATGTTCAAGCTTTTATTTCTTGTTATGACAGCGATATCAACTTATACTCAGGTCATTTTTTTATGATAAATGGCTATTTTTTCTCATGGTAAACTAAGCATCAGCAGTAAGGAGTTAAAGGGGTTATTCAAACCCTATAATGCCCCCAAAATGCCAGGGCACCTTATACAGGTAATACTTCGCGTCACTGATGCCCACATGGCCACCGCTGCACCCCCGTCACATAAATGAAAACATCCAGAGACGTGGGGGGCAGTCAATAGCCGGCCACAATGGGAACGAGCCTCCTTAGCATCACGGGTGACCGCTAGGGAGGCTCATTTCCTTCATGTCCTGCTAATGGCTGCCCCCCCCCCGAGCATAAGTATTACCTGTATGCAGTGGCCAAGCATTTTGGGGGGCATAATAGGGGTTGGATAACCCCTTTAACAGGATACCAGAGGGTTTTTTTTCATTTTCTTTCCCTATCTTTCTTGAGTTATAACTTTTTTATTTTTTCCATATCCATATGAGGGCTTATTTTAATATCCTGACACTATTACTCACAGTGACAGTTTAACTGCCGGAGGAGAATGCTCGTCCTAGTGCCTGAAGTACCTGCAAGTTAGGACGAGCTATCTCGTCCCAGGTCCTGAACGTGTTACGAGATCAGCATATTTGGCCGACGGTCTTTGGTAGTTCTCATAAGCAGCGCCCTCTAGGGGCAATACCTCATGAGTTGGTTGAGACAGAGCCGACATGCATCCAACAGTGTTAGACATGAGTGACTGATGTTACACAGCGGTTCCTCTTTGTCAGCCTCATAGTTCTGTTGAAGTTGGTTTTACTAAACGTTTTTGTTTTATGTGGCTTTTAGGATCTGACTCCTGATCTGAAGGAAGATCAGGTTCTTGCTGTGTATTAGGTTCCTCAGATTGTACATTGCCTTGCTGGTGCATTGTGATGATAAGCAGAGGGTTAAATTACAAGGTATGTGTTTGCATAGAAATGTATCAATGTTCTGGCCGGGGATCAGGTTTCCTAGGCAACCAGTAAGGACAGGAGAAAGAGGGAATAGTATAGTAATAGTAATGGCTGCTGCAGTTACTTCCGTTTGCATGCAGAGCTTAGATTCACTTGCAGGTAGAAATGCATGTGGCAATACAGACCGTGTAGAAGCTGATTATAGAACATTTGCATGAACAGTCCTTGCAATAATCTGTGCAGAAAACTGACGAATCCTATGCTGATATTCACTGGCTGGAGTATGCAGGCTTGCACTGTGTGTCTGCTGCTATATTCCAGTGTCCATATACATCTCACTATATATGCATGGCTAGACAGGATCCTTTGAAAGATATTTGGCTGATCTTCTAAAATCCTTTCACAGATTTTTTGACTGTTCTGCCTTTTCAGTCTAAGCTTTGAAAGTGTGATCTCTGTAACTTACAGTTGTGATGAGATAGCGGTAACATCAATCTTAGGTGAATTGGCCGACAGTGACTCCATCCAAACGATTGTAGATCATGAAGGAGTTTATTCCAAACTGTGCAGATCATACACCGATGAACAAATGGATAGGTCAAAAAATCATGGTGTGAGCAGCTAACAGGATACATGTGGCTGAGATGAAGAGTGAAGCCAGGATGCAAGGGAGAGAGGGGAGGAGACTATACAGAGAGCACAGCAGGAGGGGAAGAGAGAAGGGACACACAGAATAAAAAGGCAAAACATGCATATGTAAGGCTACTTTCACACTTGCGGCTGAGTGATCCGGCAAGCAGTTCCGTCGCCGGCAAAACGCAGATTACCAGACATTTTTTCATGCAACGGATCCGTCGTTCTGTCGCCGGAAATTCATGCCGAATCCATTAAACCATATGATAATGTAGACTGTTTCTGACGGATCCGTCTGCCGGATCCGTCTATTCCGTTTTCTTCCGTTTTTAAACAGAAAGACGGATCCAGTATTCAAATTTTGAAAGATGAAAGAGATTCAATCAGTATGCAAATACTACAGTGGCTATAAAAGACAACCGAAGGTCACTTACCCCTCAGATGCTCCCTCTGAAGATTGCAAAGATGATGCCAGACCATATTCGTTTTGGATTTAAGGCTCTAATCCTGGTTTCACGCTGGAGAAGAGATGTCTTAGAGCCAGACGGCGTGTAAGGCAATATGGACTCTTGCCTACTGTGTCCCTGACACAAGACTTCGGTGATCAGCTTGAATTAAGTCTTATCTGGTACCAGGAGAATGAATGAGAGTAAAGACTAAACACGTGTCTTGCTCCGATCCATTCAATTTATTCATTGCTTGCAAACACTTAAAGGGACTCTGTCACCACTTTCTAACCCCCACTTTTTTAACTATCGTTTTATTCATGGTGCCCTTCTGATTACAGTTGTCATCTTATATGTTAGATCTGCGGTGCCGTTTAGGTAAAAAATCGATTTATATCACCTGTCAATCAGCTAGATAAGGTGCCCAGGGCGTTCCTCTCCTCTTGAATCTGCCGCCTGCCGCCGCCGCCGTTGGTGCCCAGCTCCTCCCCCGGTCTCGTCAGCGCTGCCTCAAACAACACAGATCCGCCTCCGGCTCTCCCTCAATGCCCCCTCCTTTTTTTCGGAAATCTCGCGTGTGCGCACAGGCCTGCGCCCGTGCGTACGCATCCTTTTCTCGCGCATGCGCATAACGCGAACTTAGAGCGATTATGCCGAAAGGATGCGTACGCACGGGCGAGATTTCCGAAAAAAAGGAGGGGGCATTGAGGGAGAGCCGGAGGCGGATCTGTGTTGTTTGAGGCAGCGCTGACGAGACCGGGGGAGGAGCTGGGCACCAACGGCGGCGGCGGCAGGCGGCAGATTCAAGAGGAGAGGAACGCCCTGGGCACCTTATCTAGCTGATTGACAGGTGATATAAATCGATTTTTTACCTAAACGGCACCGCAGATCTAACATATAAGATGACAACTGTAATCAGAAGGGCACCATGAATAAAACGATAGTTAAAAAAGTGGGGGTTAGAAAGTGGTGACAGAGTCCCTTTAATATAGGGGAGGATTGACCTCCCATTACATCCAATGATATGTTAGCATTTGTCTTATCCTATGGCCTGAATACACATGAGCTCTGCATTTACAGGATAGATGGCTCATAGTAACAACATTTAATCATTCAGGTATAAACATGAGAATAACCTTGTAAAGTAAGGCTGTTTAAACAAATGCATGTATGCCTTTTCTAAACTGGTCTCAAAATCTACAGAGGGGGGAAGGGAGAAGGGGGATCTTGAAATAGTGCACTGGCCAGATGTAATCGTAATACACGTTGCTTAAAGAAGACAAAATGGAGTTACTTATACCCCATCAATCCCCTCTTTAGAACCTTATACATATATCTTATACTATATGGTTCTTTCTCTGTTCTCCCTTGGTTTGCTTGTAAGCCTTTAGGCATTCCATATACCCTTCAGGAGTATAATCCTCAGGCTTTGTTGAGGTTGTGTTTACCTCTTCTACCTCTACCGGAGTATAGAGGAATGTTGAGTGTACCCCTCTTTCGGCCACATTTTTACATACGGCAAAAAGGGAGGGCACACACTATAGACAACAGCAGAGACACACTATTGCAGCGACCAAGGTGAGTGCCACTCCTAAAACATACCTTATTTGACCAAAGTCAGGTATCCAGCCAAAAAGCCAGTCCCACCAACCTTGATCAACATCTTGTTTTATATGTTTAATCATCTCTTCTAGTTGGCCTATTTTATCTTTTATTCCACGGGAGTGATCTGATAAATTGAAACAACACATCCCTGCGAACGCTGAGCATCCTATACCATGTTGGAGCAATAAATAGTCAATAGTTGCCCTATTCTGCAAGATAGCCTTTTTATATGATTGCATATCCAGCAGCATATCTTGCAGAATTGCACTAGTGACATTTATCTGTTTTTACCATAAAACAGGCAAGTTTTGATATTGTCCTGTGGTTATATATGGCCAAACCTGGTACCCCTATCAAAGACATCCCCCCTAAACTCATGTATTCTGATCTAGAGAGGAGATTCACATTATAGTCACAATTTTCTGGTAGCTATAGGGAAGTGTCTCTTGTGTGTCGTGTCTGCATTGCTGGGAATAGTGGTATCATTGCTAATGTCAACCTAGCTATTGTACAGGGTCCCTCTGTAATATTGGCCGGTATGTATGTGTGACTAGTATTTCCACAGGCCAATACCCATCCTGCTGGTAGAGGTACATGTTTGTCTAGGGATGGTACTGTTTTAGTAATATTGCATTGCATATTTTTTCTGATACTATTTTTTTTACAGTTACCTAGATCTCTATCACAAATATTTGGCTTACTCTGTGTCACGAAAGGTGTACAGGAAACAAGACAATGCAAAATGAATATATGACTCACTGGATCCAAAACTAAGGAACAAAAGGGAGACCCCTGCATCAGACCTGGCTCTCTCCCTGTCTGCTCAGCCTATGCAAAAATCCCAATGGTGGATGATCGCATATCCACGTACCTCGACTATATACCACCTGAACACCCTACAATAGTGAGGGGACACGACCACCGGCTCCCTACACTAGACACGGAGGGAGTCAGGGTCACCTGGGATCCAGCAAACAGAAAATCACAAATAAATGTACAGCACTTATCTTGTAGAAGGCAGGAAAATAGGATCAGCATGCACACACACTCCAGGAAGTTGTATAAGCCGCACACTAATGCATTATGGGGAGGAATTTAAAGGGATGCAATTAGTCCAACTACATGACAGCTGAGAGAGGCTAACGAGATGAGGAACTGAAATTCAAAACAAAGAAAACTCAAGGAGGAGGTTCTGAAAGGCTTCTGTCAGAGCTTCTCAGCTGTCTGGTTGTGACAGTACCCCTCCCTCTACGAGTGGACTCCGGACACTCAGAGCCCACCTTCTCAGGATGGGACCTATGGAAAGCCCTGATGAGACGAGTGACCTTAATGTCCGTCACTGGGACCCACATCCTCTCCTCAGGACCATAACCCTCCTAATGAACGAGGTACTGGAGAGAACCGCGGACAAGACGAGAATCCACAATCCTAGAGACCTGAAATTCAAGATTCCCATCAACCATAATCGGAGGAGGAGGCAAAGGCGAGGGTACAATGGGTTGAACATAAGGTTTCAATAAGGACTTATGAAAAACATTATGGATCTTCCAAGTCTGAGGAAGATCAAGACGGTAGGCAACAGGATTGATGACAGACAGGATTTTGTAAGGCCCAATAAACCTAGGACCCAACTTCCAGGAGGGAACCTTCAATTTGATATTCTTGGTAGACAACCACACCAGATCACCAACATTCAGGTCCGGACCAGGCACACGTCTCTTATCTGCCACACGCTTATATCTCTCACTCATGCTCTTTAGATTATCCTGAATCTTTTGCCAAAAAGAAGACAAAGACGAGGAGAATCTGTCCTCATCAGGTAAACCAGAAGACCCCTCTCCCGAGAAAGTCCCAAACTGCGGATGAAACCCATATGCACCAAAAAATAGTGACTTATCAGAGGACTCCTGACGACGGTTATTTAAAGCAAACTCAGCAAGGGACAAAAAAGAACACCAATCCTCCTGATTCTCCGCCACAAAACAGCGCAGATATGTCTCCAGGTTCTGATTGACGCGCTCTGTCTGGCCATTCGACTGCGGGTGGAAAGCAGAAGAGAATGACAACCGAACCCCCAAGAGAGAACAGAAAGACTTCCAGAATCTGGAAACAAACTGCGTGCCCCTAACAGAGACTATGTCTGAAGGAATACCATGCAATTTGACAATGTGATCAATAAATGCCTGCGCCAGCGTCTTAGCATTGGGCAAACCAGGAAAAGGGATGAAATGCACCATTTTGCTAAAACGGTCCACCACCACAGTCTTCCCCGAGGAACGAGGCAGGTCCGTTATGAAGTCCATGGACAGATGTGTCCAAGGACGGTAAGGAATGGGTAAGGGAAGGAGAGGACCTGATGGCCGTGAATGAGGGACTTTGGCACGAGCGCAAGTCTCGCAGGCTGCCACAAAACCCTCAACCGACTTACGAAGCGCAGGCCACCAGAATCTCCGAGCGATGAGATCCACTGTGGCTCTTGCCCCCGGGTGCCCAGCAAGGACCGTATCGTGGTGTTCCTTAAAATTCTTGTGTCTTAAAGCGAGAGGCACAAACAACCTCCCAGGAGGACAAAGATCGGGAGCCTCTGACTGGGCTGCCTGCACCTCTGCCTCCAATTCAGGAAAAAGAGCAGAGACCACCTCCCGGAAAACAACGTGACAGGGCATCTGCCTTCACATTCTTAACCCCAGGGCGGAACGTGACAACAAAATTAAACCTTGAAAAGAACAAAGACCATCTGGCCTGTCTCAGGTTCAGACGCTTGGCTGACTCCAAGTAGGCCAGATTTTTATGGTCAGTAAACACGGTAATAGGGTGTCTGGCTCCCTCTAGCCAATGGCGCCATTCCTCAAAAGCCAACTTGATGGCCAACAATTCCCTATCTCCCACATCGTAATTTCTCTGCGGAGGAGAGTTTCTTCGAGAAAAAGGCACACGGTCGCAATTTGGCAGGAGAGGAACCCTGAGACAAGACCGCACCCACACCCACCTCAGAAGCATCAACCTCAACTATGAAGGGTAGAGAAATATCAGGTTGTACCAAGATGGGAGCGGAAGCAAAACTCTCCTTGATATTAGAAAAGGCCTTACGCGCCTCTACCGACCAGGAAGAAAAATCTACCCCGTTTCTGGTCATATCAGTGAGTGGTTTAACAATAGAGGAATAATTCAAAATAAACTTCCTGTAATAATTGGCAAAGCCCAAAAAACGCATCAGCGCCTTCTGATTCTCAGGAAGCTCCTACTCAAGCACAGCGCGGACCTTCTCGGGGTCCATGCAAAAACCAGAAGCGGAGAGAAGAAACCCCAGAAATTGAATTTCTGGAACCGCAAACACACATTTTTCCAGTTTCGCGTATAATTTATTCTCCCGCAGGATGAGCAAGACCTGACGTAAGTGTTCCTTATGAGTTTTGAAATCAGGAGAAAAAATCAAAATGTCATCCAAATACACTAATACAAATTTTCCCATTAAATGATAAAAAATGCTGTTCACGAAATGCTGAAAAACGGCTGGGGCATTCATCAAACCAAAAGGCATAACCAAATTCTCAAAATGCCCTCAGGGGTATTGAAGGCCGTCTTCCATTCGTCTCCTTCTCTGACCCTGACCAGGTTGTATGCCCCTCTTAGATCCAACTTGGAAAAAACTTTAGCCCCAACAATCTGGTTAAACAGGTCCGGGATCAGAGGAAGCGGATAAGGGTCATGAATAGTGATACTGTTCAGCTCCCTGAAATCCAGACAAGGTCTTAAAGAATCATCTTTTTTCTTAACAAAGAAAAAACCAGCGGCAACAGGTGACTTTGAGGGTCGTATGTGTCCTTTTCTCAGACTCTCAGAGATATAAGCATGCATAGCGACCCTTTCAGGTTGGGAGAGGTTGTATAAACGAGATTTAGGCAGCTTGGCGCCTGGGATGAGATTAATAGGGCAATCGTACTCCCTGTGCTGGGGCAAATCCTGAACTCCACTCTCAGAGAAGACATCCGAAAATTCAGAGAGAAAAGATGGTAGTCTTAGTAGAAACCTCAGAAACAGATGTCGTGAGGCAATTCTCTCTGCAAAAGTCACTCCAACCATTTATTTGCCTCGCTTGCCAATCAATGGTGGGGTTATGTTTAGTGAGCCAGGGTAGCCCCAACACAAGAGGAGTAGGTAATCCGCTAAGGATGAAACGTGACACATCCTCAACATGGCTAAAATTAGTCAATAAAATCAGAGATTATGAGGCCATTCTGTATAGGCAGAGAGGTTCATATGATAAATGGCTCAGGATTTGGGCAGCATGGAATGGGGGAACACATATGTGTGTATGTATGTATGTGTATATATATATATACATATACAGTACAGACCAAAAGTTTGGACACACCTTCTCATTCAAAGAGTTTTCTTTATTTTCATGACTATGAAATTGTAGATTCACACTGAAGGCATCAAAACTATGAATTAACACATGTGGAATTATATACATAACAAAAAAGTATGAAACAACTGAAAATATATCATATTCTAGGTTCTTCAAAGTAGCCACCTTTTACCTTTGATACTGCTTTGCACACTCTTGGCATTCTTTTGATGAGCTTCAAGAGGTAGTCACCTGAAATGGTTTTCACTTCACAGGTGTGCCCTGTCAGGTTTAATAAGTGGGATTTCTTGCCTTATAAATGGGGTTGGGACCATCAGTTGCGTTGTGAAGAAGTCAGGTGGATACACAGCTGATAATCCTACTGAATAGACTGTTAGAATTTGTATTACGGCAAGAAAAAAGCAGCTAAGTAAAGAAAAACGAGTGGTCATCATTACTTTAAGAAATGAAGGTCAGTCCGAAAAATTGGGAAAACTTTGAAAGTGTCCCCAAGTGCAGTCACAAAAACCATCAAGCGCTACAAAGAAACTGGCTCACATGTCGACCGCCCCAGGAAAGGAAGACCAAGAGTCACCTCTGCTGCGGAGGATAAGTTCATCCGAGTCACCAGCCTCAGAAATCGCAGGTTAACAGCAGCTCAGATTAGAGACCAGGTCAATGCCACACAGAGTTCTAGCAGCAGACACATCTGTAGAACAGCTGTTAAGAGGAGACTGTGTGAATCAGGCCTTCATGGTAGAATATCTGCTAGGAAACCACTGCTAAGGACAGGCAACAAGCAGAAGAGACTTGTTTGGGCTACAGAACACAAGGAATGGACATTAGACCAGTGGAAATCTGTGCTTTGGTCTGATGAGTCCAAATTTGAGATCTTTGGTTCCAACCACCGTGTCTTTGTGCGACGCAGAAAAGGTGAACGGATGGACTCTACATGCCTGGTTCCCACCGTGAAGCATGGAGGAGGAGGTGTGATGGTGTGGGGGTGCTTTGCTGGTGACACTGTTGGGGATTTATTCAAAATTGAAGGCATACTGAACCAGCATGGCTACCACAGCATCTTGCAGCGGCATGCTATTCCATCCGGTTTGCGTTTAGTTGGACCATCATTTATTTTTCAACAGGACAATGACCCCAAACACACCTCCAGGCTGTGTAAGGGCTATTTGACCATGAAGGAGAGTGATGGGGTGCTGCGCCAGATGACCTGGCCTCCACAGTCACCGGACCTGAACCCAATCGAGATGGTTTGGGGTGAGCTGGACCGCAGAGTGAAGGCAAAAGGGCCAACAAGTGCTAAGCATCTCTGGGAACTCCTTCAAGACTGTTGGAAGACCATTTCAGGTGACTACCTCTTGAAGCTCATCAAGAGAATGCCAAGAGTGTGCAAAGCAGTAATCAAAGCAAAAGGTGGCTACTTTGAAGAACCTAGAATATTACATATTTTCAGTTGTTTCACACTTTTTTGTTATGTATATCATTCCACATGTGTTAATTCATAGTTTTGATGCCTTCAGTGTGAATCTACAATTTTCATAGTCATGAAAATAAAGAAAACTCTTTGAATGAGAAGGTGTGTCCAAACTTTTAGTCTGTACTGTATATATATATATATATATATATATATATATAAAAGGAAACGTATGGCAGCACCAATTCACACAATGTTGGGCGGGTGCTATGTACAGGGAATTCACTGCTTACCCTTAGATACAATCGGAAAAGGACAGCACATCCAGTAGTACAAAAAATCTTTATTGGGCCACAGTGGCACAGTGAGGCGACGTTTCGGCTCAAAATCCAGAGCCTTTCTCAAGCATGCTTGAGAAAGGCTCTGGATTTTGAGCCGAAACGTCGCCTCACTGTGCCACTGTGGCCCAATAAAGATTTTTTGTACTACTGGATGTGCTGTCCTTTTCCGATTATATATATATATATATATATATATATATATATATATATTTATTTATTTTTCTTCTTTTCCCGGATATGGCGGCAATTTGGGGGGAGGGAAGTGGGTGGCTGGGAATGCATGTATTTTTTTGTTCTTTTGTTCTTAATTTTGTAAGTGAGAGTGTTGGTTAAGATGAATAAAGAAAAAATATTATAAAAAAATAATAATGATTTCTTGATGATGCAAGTGGACAGGAGCACTCTCCTATGTAATGATGACATTAGCTAGTTGCAGCTCATGCATGAAACCTGCCATTTGCTAAGACCCTTTGAGGAGGCCATTTTATTTGACAGTCACCAGAACTACAGGATGAATGATAAATCTGTCTGGATTGGGGACAGGAGATGTGGCGCCTACATCTGACGGCCACCTGAGCCCTGTGGAGGCTAGACTGGTGAAGGAGGAGGAGGACATTCACGCACAAGCAATGTATACAGAAATAGGTGCTTTTCTGCATAAGTGACAGAAGAGAAGCAGGAGAAGCAGGAGGAGCTGGAGTGTAATGAGGAAGACTGGGCAGATGAACACGACACAATGTGGCAGTATGCAGTGAAGATAGAGGCAGTGAGTCCCTCCGAGTTCCTTGCACAAGTGGCCTGATGCATACTGAGTTGCTTGCATAGTGACAGCTGTATTATAACCATTCGGCAGAGGGATGACTACTGGCTCTCCACCATGTTAGACCCTCACTACCGGTTCAAAATGGGGACCTTTTTTCCACCCGTTAAGAGGGAGGATAAACTCAACTACTATTGAGACATTCGATGTAGTCAGTTGGGTCATGCCTATTTGCGCCATCGCCAATCCTCAAGAAGGTCTGCCTGGGGTGGCCCTCTGCTCTCACGCTCCACTGCCATGACTGCTGGAGGTGGGTAGGGGAGCAGAAGCAGCACCAGCTCCACCAGCAACTTAAGTCTGGAGTCTCTAATGAACACTTTTCTTCACCCGCCTACTGAAATCACCCAGCATCAGCAGCATGACATGGAGCAGAACCTGAACCATCAAGTGTTGGCACTTGGACTGAGCCCTGCCATGCCAGATCCAAGATTCACTGGACTACTGGGCAGCCAAACTTGATTTGTGGCCACAACTGGCTAAGTTTGACCTGGACAAGCTTTTCCACCTAGCCAGTAGTGTGGCATCAAAGCAGGTGCTTAGTGCGGCAGGGAGCATAGTTACCTCAAAGAGCACTCGCCTTTCAACACAAAATATTGAGAGACCAGCCCTTGTAAAGATGAACAAGATGTGGATCAGCCAGGATTTCCAAAACCCAGTGTCACTATGTTGACTCCTCATGCAGTTGCCACCCTCCGCACTCTGTGACGGGGCCACTATGTTGACTCCTCATGTGCCAATCAGGATTTGCTCAAGATTTGGAAGCCAAAAGCAGGAGTGGGTACAAAACACAGAAGACATGCAAACTTACGTGTCATCTCTGTTTTGGAACCACTCCAGTTTGTTTATTTTTGTGTTAGCAATACTGATGGATTACTGACCAAATGCTAGCTACATGAAGGCAGATGCTCAAAAGACAGGGTTGTTCTTATGATGGATCAGAAGAAGGGAAAATTTAACAGTGACATCAACACAAACTTACCACTGACACCCTCTCCACTCTGTCATGGGGCCATTACTTTTATCAACATGTAACAGAACAGGTTCTGTAGAAATATATGTGGAGTCAACTGTGCAAAAGGAGTGCGCTCTTTCACTCTATGGTAGAAAGTGTTCTCAAGACTCAGTGACGCTTTAAATTGTGCTATCATTTTGCTCAAATGCAATTATTATTCATAACTCTGATTTCTCTGTGCATTTTGTGAGTATACTGATGTTTACTGACCCGGGTCATGTATCCAACTACGTACTCTATTGCCTTCTCCTTAGAAGATGCTACTGTGTATGCTCTTCAACTGTTTTCTGACTATTCTCCTGCCTTTCGTTACTGTGCTTTTTGCTTCTCTTGGCTTGACCTGACATTCTGGTTGTGGATAATGGCTATCAATTTGGCTTTGATGTTTTTATGGTTTTAACCCTGGCTATGATGACCACAGGTATCCTATGATCACAACTTCAAATTCCATACCACCAGCAGGGAAGGCTCGGGGTAACCTAGATTAGTGTGATCTCCTTTATTGGGATGGCTATTTCGCTATAGGCAGAGCCCAAGTTAATAATGGTCATATTTCATGTTAAGACCTCTGTGGCGAAACCAACCTCGCCACTGAGTTTTGGAAGGGCTTGGTTGCCAGCCTCTTGCCCCAGGATTATGGCCCATACTAACTTTGAAGGAGAAGACAGACTGGCCACACAGCTTAAATCTGTGGAACTGTTTTGGGCAGGAAAGCCATGCTAGCGGCCGGACAAATGTGACTTCCATGGAATTCGGGAAACCCTGCCCGGATCTGGGTGATTTTTAGACATGTTGTTGACCCAGATCAGAGCTATCCATGGATGTATACATTATGGGGATGTGTGGGGTTTTGAGGTGTTTCTGTGTGTTGGGAAAATGTGTGTTTTCTGTCTGTGAATAATTAAGTTAGCCCATTACGTCTGGTAATTTTCTTTTGTTGATTGCGTCTCAGACAATGCCAGTGTGTTAGTTAATTGCGTATAAGACAATGACAGTGTGTTAGTTAATTGCGTCAAAGACAATGCTCATCGTATTTTGTTGATTGCGTTACAGACAGAGGGAAGGGGGTTTTGTCTACAATTGCTGGGAAGGTTTCAATACTGTAAATGCATGTGATTGACTAAAATATAAACTGTCACAGTCTTCTATAAGGGCCCCAGGGGAGACCTGCATAAAAGGCTGAAAAATAACCCATTAAAGAGTTGCTGTTTTACATTCAACATAGAGCCTCGTCTCATGTGTGTGGGGATTTCTATACGTGTATACTCCCCTGGCTATTACTTCTAGCTCTTGTAAGAGCTGTTCCTGGCTCCTGTGGTGGTTTGGGTGTAGAGTGGAGTGCTTGGAGTCCTCGGGAAGCACTGGGAGCATCCATCAACGGAGGTACCCGGTCGGGGTGCTAGGAGATCCGTTACAACCTCCATATCCTAGTCCTTGCTAAACCAGGTGGCCAATATAAAATCTGTCAGAGTTGTGGGTATTACTATTGAGTTCTTTAATTACGGCATTTTGTAAGTTTCAGATGCAATTCTGTGTAATGTTTTAGATGTCTCTTGTATTTTGTCATCTTGTTCAGCAGGGGAGGTATTGTGTAGTAATGACTGGCTGAACCAGGGCTTAACCACCCTGTTCCATCCCTTCTGAATGAGTGGACTCATTGGACTTCCTGCCAGAAGGGGTAAGTCTAGTGTGATTCAGCATTCTATAGTGAGAGTTAGTCTGAGAGTGGAAAAAATAAGTCCTGTCCTGATGGTAGAAGAGAGTAGTGAAGCAGCTCCTAGAGAACCCACTCCCTAGATCTGAAGTAAGGACCCATATAAAGTCTTGAGATCTGAGACAGCAGAGTGACCTGCGACATCGCTATTACAAATACTGCTGTAAGGGGAGGGAACAATGGGCAAAAAAAGCTCTTATCACCAAAAAAACATTAGGCCAGCACCATATAAGTGAAGAATTGCAGCCATCCAACCTGCCACCATACCTCCTCAGCTGGTGCCAGAGAAGAACTGCACTAAAGCCTGCTGGCCATGGCCTGAAGTTGGGCACCGTGACACAACTACACTACATCAGGGCCACTACCACTCCCATCCTTTACACCAGTTCCCATTGGGGCTCACTGCAAATGTGCTTTTTGCTGGATAAGTTTAGTGATGAGCGGCAGGTGCCATATTCGATTTAGACGAAATTCGCGAATATTCGATAGAATATTCGTTTTATATTCGTCGAAATCGAATATTCGTTATTATTCTAGTTATCGCGAATAATATGCGATTTAAATAATCGCACATGCGATTTTTAACTTAAAGGCTACTCTCCTATTGAAATAGCAATGCGATTAATTCAAGTTATATTAATCGCATTTGCGATTTCAACGTAATTCTCAAATCCGACAGTACATTCTAGTATATGGAGACGTTCCCATGGTGATGGGGACGCTCCATGAGCATGGAATATAGCAGTGCTAACTAATATATTCGTTATATTCCACAAAACGAAGATAACGAAGTATTCTGCATCTTCGTTTTATCTACCTATTCATCAACTTCGCTAATTCTAGCAATCATATAGGACAGCTTACTATAGAGACAGATAAGTTTAATTCGCTATGCGATTATATGACTGCTTTTTTTATATAAATAGAATAATTATAATACCTGATAATTATTATAATCTATTTATAAAAAAAAGCAAAGTAATATAATCGCATAGCGAATTATACTTAGCTGTCTCTATAGTAAACTTTCCTATATGATTGCTAGAATTAGCGAAGTTGATGAATAGGTAGATATAACTGAGACGCAGAATACTTCGTTATCTTCGTTTTGTGGAATATGACGAATACATTCGTATATTCGTTTTGTGGAATATAACGAATATATTCGTCATATTCGCTAATTCTACCATTGAAGCCAACCATAGTAAAAAAAAAAAAAAAAATAGATAATCGCAAATGCGATTAATATAACACGAAATAATCGCATGGCGATTTCAACTTAGTAATGCTATATTCCATGCTCATGGGAACGTCTCCATATACTAGAATGTACTGTCGGATTTGAGAATTACGTTGAAATCGCAAATGCGATTATTTCAAGTTATATTAATCGCATTTGCGATTTCAACGTAATTCTCAAATCCGACAGTACATTCTAGTATATGGAGACGTTCCCATGGAGATGGGGACGCTCCATGAGCACAGAAGGCGGCAGAAGCGGCAACGGGCACTGACTGGAGCAGCCAGGAAGCCAGGAATCCAAAGGACAGGTAAGAACAACTTTAGGGAAGTGGGAAAGGAAAAAATATAACAATTAAAAAAAAAAAAAAAAAGAATATTCCAAATATCGAATTTATAGGACTATATTCGAAATATTCGCGAATTAGCGAAGTGCCGATATTCGCGAAAAAAATTCGCTATTCGAATATTCGCGCTCAACACTAGATAAGTTACCAATACATTGATGGTTTTATTATAGCTGTATGGAATTGCAGAGACCGGAGACATTAGCAGAGAATATTCTTAAGTCTGCACAGACAACAATGAACCTATAGGAAACTGTCTAGAGAAGAGTCAGTGAAATTCTCTATAGTCCTAGAGTCCAAGAATGCCTGGCCAGAAAAATGAGAAGACTCTAAGATGGAACCACTGATCATTGTATCATTGGAGGATAGGGTTAGACCCAAGGTGATTCCTGCACTCTTACATAGGACCTGGAGTTTTCTTACTTAGATTTCAGTCCATACAAGAGTGACATTCCCATCCACAGTACAGACATTGCTTTAATCTCTATATCACACATCCACCCTTGTTGCAAGACAAATTTGTCAAAGGACGTATACAGATCTCCTCCAGTAGATCATGCCGATCATCTTTTAAATGCGTACCACATGGCACCCAATAGCATATTGCCTGCAAGACGTAATCATTCCAAGGGAGCTGAGGTGGTGGAAAGCTGAACTGAAAGGCATGTTGTCTCATTGGATTGGACCCTTGTCTTAAACAAAGGATGGCATCAGCTGCATAGAAAACACGAGCAGGCTCTACAAACACTGTGACAAAGGATGAGAGTAATCAGGATATAGAGAAAATAATACTGTTGTTCCTCTCCCATAGTGGTGCTGCAAGGCTGGTGCTTCTCCGGATGACAAGAAAAAAATATGTTACACTAGCCGGGTCAGAAAAAAAACAGTCAAGGACAAAGTGTAAAATATACAGGACATTGACAATATAACCAGGCATGCTTTCAGCTTCCCAGCAAATTGAGCAGGGGTGGGCTAATGAGCGATACAACCTATGAAGTGGATCCAGCCACAAGATTACGCTGTGGCATGTGCAGTGGATCAGGAGATTCTGCTACTGGTGCAGGATACTGGGCACTCAATATAGTGGAGAGACCACATACAGTCTGGACTACATCTAGCTGACTCACACCAAGTTGAGTTACCAGTCCAGCCAATTCCTCCACATCTAGCAGCAATGGTATGGAAGCCTCTGCACCTGAGTATGTGAAGAAAACCTTGCTTGTGGTTTTGGCTTCTACAGCCTATACATATTGCAGCTTGATTTAAATCATCTTGCTAATTTTGTCAAACTGTCAATTTTCTAGCTTTAGCTATAAGACTAATAGATGCACAGTCAGCACTGAATGTATCCATCCAATGCTGTAAGGTGATGGGTGACTATTTGAGAGGCTATTGCTTCAATATTACTCTTGTTGGTTGCCCTGAGAGTATTCTGTATGACTTTAGGACTTCAGAAGACCTTTGTTTCCCAGGTACTTTAATAAGTACAACCCAGCTGCCCAGTTACAGTGTAGTTTGTATCCTGTCCTATGGAGCGCTGAGTCCATGGACCTATCAGGCTCTCATTCAGGTACTTGGCACTCTATATAAAGGGTCTCTACCACCTCATTTGAACCTAATTAGCTGTCAGACACTAGCGATCAGCTAGTGTCTGCTCTACCTAACCATGCTATTCTAAGACCTTTGTGTGCAGCCGTTACACTAAAAAAACAACTTTTATTGCTATGCAAATAAGCCTCTAGGTGCTATGGGGGCGTCTTTTCAGCACCTAGAGGCTCTGTCTACTCACCCTGTATTCCGCCCCGCCTGTCAGTCAAGCCAGCCCAACTCCTCTAGATTGCCAGCCTCCATCTCATCCATCGGCCGAATTCTCGCGCCAGCGCCACGTGCATCTGTATTCGGCGCAGGCGCAGTGACTGTCTGAACGCTCCCTGCGCCGGCATCTCCACTGCGCCTGCGCCGATTACGTCAGAGTGCTCCGAGGAACAGACGGCGCAGGCGCAGTGGAGATGCCGGCGCAGGGAGCGTTCAGACAGTCACTGCGCTGAATACAGACGCGCAGGTGCGAGAATTCTGCCGATGGATGAGATGGAGGCTGGCAATCTAGAGGAGATGGGCGGGCTTGACGGACAAGCGGGGCGGAATACAGGGTGAGTAGACAGAGCCTCATTTGCATAGCAATACAAGTTGTTTTTTTTGTGTAACGGCTGCACACAAAGGTCTTAGAATAGCATGGTTAGATAGAGCAGACTCTAGCTGATCGCTAGTGTCTGACAGCTAATTAGGTCCAAATGAGGTGGTAGAAACCTTTTAAATCTCCTCCTGGCCACACACCTTTGCCAGTGATAGCTTTTGGACTCAATAGTTGTGTTCCTGGTTCTTGTTCCTGTGCTGTATTGGGTTGCTTGTGCTTCTGAACTCATCTTGTCTTCTGACCACTCTCAGTCTCTCTTTTGGTACTGTGTACTCTATCTGGTTCTGATCTTGGCTTGTCTTCTGACAACTCTCTTTCTCTCGTTTGGTACAGTGTAGCCCATCTGGTTCTGACCAATTTATGTACAACTCTGGTATTGTGTTTCTCTGTCTTTGTTAGTCCCTCTCTGCACTTAAATAGCGTAGGGACCGTTGACCAGTTGCAGTCTAGCTATATAGAGCTTGTACTGTAAGTAGGTAGGGAAGGAGGGCTGGGTTCTAGCCTTAGTACTAACTGTACTTGTATTTTTCTACCTAAAGTCGTCTGTCACGATCCGTGTGGGGGAAAAACTTCACACTAAACACAGGAGGGAAGGGGAACAGTAACTGGGCCTGGAAACTAGGGAAGAAACAGATCACCTCCTAAACAACCCTAATCCTGGCCCTAACTACCTATCAATATGAATAGACCTTGAAGGTAGGAATATTCATATGCTGTATACCTAGGCCCTTATGTCCCTATAAGGCCCTGGAATGAGGTTAGGACCAGAGACAACCCATTCCTCCCCAGATGGACGGATGGAAGTCTCTGTCTCAGGCCCAGATACAAACAACAGGGAATATAACAAACACAAAACAATAAGAAAAGACAAGACTTATCTGAAAGTAGAAAACTGGCAACTCCAGAAGCACCACAGAGTACAACCGACCAGCTAGTTAGAAGGCAGGAAGAAAATCTATAAACCGCACCTCCAAGAGTGAGAAGTGGCTACTAATAGGAGAGGTAAATTACCAACAAGCAACACCTGAAGCAAGGGGTGTGGCATTCACCAAAAGACACAATAAGATCCAGAGTAAACTTGTCAATTTAACCCACGAGTTCCCAGTCTCTCCGATCTCCTGGTACCTGCCACGGGAACGTCTGTGACATCGTTACACCTATACTGAATTTAGCCCACTAAACCTCACATGCCCTCTTTCAATAAGCCAACAAATTCCTGTACGAGTCTTACATAGTTATACAGTATCTGGTAATGCAATACTGACATGTTATAAAAAGGTATACTGATGATAAAATTAAGCTCTAGAGTCTAGAACAGGGTTGGCCAACCACTCCAGCTGTTGAAAAACTATAACTCCCACCATGCCCTGCTGTAGGCTGATAGCTGAGGGCAAGTCAGGGCATGCTGGGAGTTGTAGTTTTGCAATAGCTGGAGAGCCTCAGTTCGGCCATCCCTGGTCTAGAACATGCAGAAAAATCACAGTTTGCTATAATTTTCTTAGGTTTTACACTGATTATACTTTACTTACTATCCCAGATGCCACAGTCTCGGTGTAATGCGCCATGTTCTCCAGGATACAGGAAAGCTTCTAATGGAGGATATCTAGCCTGCTGCTATGACTGTGTCCCATGTTCTGAGGGTGAAGTGTCCAATATAACAGGTACAGTAAATTAAGGATAAGCAAATCAATTCTATTAGTTCAGAATTTGTCCAGAATTTCCCAGATTATAACAAACTTTTTGTGAAAGAGAGAGAGAACGCCTAGTATGCGTAGTCTGTGTGCAGAATATTGTAGGCCAAGCAACAACCCTCTGGGTTTCTAGGAAAGATATTTAAATTATCTTTAAATTATATTTTCTATCTTCCCTATTGTTATGGGGCGCCGAAGGCGGCTTAGCTTCGGGAGCGAGGATCTGTGTTCGGCCTCGTTCCCAGGGCGGGAGCTGCTGCTAGCTGGGAGGCTCCCTGCTCCTAGGTCTGCCTGGAGCGCCGAGCTGATCAATCAGCGCTCGACTTGTCTGTCTGTCGGTCATGTGACGCTGGCCTTGTCACATGACCCTCACTCCCCACTATAAATACAGGCAACCTGCTGGCTACAGGTTGCCTGTGATACTGGTCCATTGGTGCTTCCTTGTTCCTTGGTTCTAGTCTGCGGCTGCTTGTTCTGATTGACCTCCTGACCTTGTGACCTTGGGTCGTTCTTTGACCTCGTCTTCGTCTCATCCTTTGTACGTATTGCTCTCCTGGATTGACCTCGGCTCTGACTGTTGACTTTACATTTGCCCGCTCCATTTGTACTCCCACTTCTCCTGGTTCTGACCCTTGGCTTGTTGACCTTCCGTATCTTTTCTCTGTGCCCTTACGTAAGTAAGGGACCGTCGCTCAGTTACGCCACGTTGCCTAGGGCGGGTAGTGTAAGTAGGCAGGGACAGGGGTTGAGGGTGGAGTCAGAGTGCACCCTCTTTCCTTCCTCTCTCTTTTCCCTGACAGAATCACAGGCCTAAAAAGTTTTTTACTATGGATCCCTTACAAAGCCTGACTGACCACGTGCAGAATCTGGCCCATATAGTTCAGGAATTGAGGGAGAGATTACAGGCACAAGAGATTGCTCATGATCTTCCTGCACCTCCCGTCGCTGCCCAAGCGGCATCTGCCTTTATGGAACCCCACGTTAAGCTTCCTGACTGATTTTCAAGAGACCGTAGAAGCTTTTTGGTGTTTCAGGAAAGCTGTAAGCTTTATTTTCGCTTATGTCCCTATTCCTCTGGACCTGAGCAACAGAGGGTGGGGATCATTATTTCCTTATTACAGGGGGATCCCCAGGACTGGGCATTCTCCTTGCCTTCCGATTCGCAATGCCTTAGATCAGTTGACGCATTTTTTCAGGCGCTAGGTGTGTTATATGACGAACCTGACTGTGCCATGCTAGCAGAGACCCAGCTGAAATCCCTCAGACAGGGTGCCCTTCCGGTTGAGGAGTACTGTACCTTATTCTGTAGATGGTGCGTTCCCTCTGGGTGGAACGAACCGGCCCTCAAGAGTCAATTTAAGTCCGGTTTGTCTGACACCCTCAAGGATATGCTAGTGTGTTATCCACCCCCCGAAACCTTAGAACAAACCATGATGTTAGCCATTAGGCTAGACCGACGGGTTAGGGAACGACAGCGAGAACACCTTCTTGTTCCACAGATGGTTTCCCAAGATGGAGATGGGTCCGGTGATAGCAAAATCCGAAGGCTTCTTTGATGAACCCATGCAGCTGGGCATGACCAGGAAGGAGCAGCGTTGTCGTGGTGGCATGTGCTTCTACTGTGGCGGTTCCGATCACTGGGTCCGACAGTGCCTTAAGATCCCTTCTTCCGGAGGTCCACCCAAACCAAAGGGCTCAACAGACAAGGTACTCCCTGGGGTGGTAAGAAAAAAGGCTGCTGGTTCCTATTACTGTGTCTCTGGGGGAAATCAGGGGTTTCGGTGACGCCTTTATTGATTCCAGGTCAGCATCTAATTTTATTGACCGTAAATTCGTTATCCAAATAGGAATTCCGATTTTAGCCCTTCCTCACCCAGTGAACATTGTAGCCATTGATTCCACTCGCCTGGTGGGTGGTACGGTCAAATTTTGTACCCCGGAGATCTCTCTTTCGGTAGGGGTGTGCCACACTAAGATATGATCATTCCTAATTCTTGAGAATCTATCTGTAAATGTAGTATTAGGTAAGCCCTCGCTCCAATTACATAATCCGGTTATTAATTAGGCTACTGGTGAGATTGAAAGATGGGGTTCTCAGTGTAAGTCCTGTTTATTGGTAGCTTTAGCAGGGGTTCATACTGTATCCCAAACCCTTCCACCATATATTAGAGATTATGCTGATGTGTTATTACCACCCCATAGACCGTATGATTGTGTTATCGAATTAGTATCCCGGTCCCGATATCCCAAAGGAAGAATTTATAATCTATCTGGTCCCGAACAAAATTCAATGAGGGAATATATTAAAGAGAGTTTGAACAAGGGGCACATTAGGCCCTCGGTATCTCCAATGGGTGTGGGGTTCTTTTTTGTTAAGAAAAAGGATGGAGGACTCAGACCCTGTATTGATTACCGTGAATTAAATAAGATCACTGTTAAATATCAATATTCCCTCCCTTTAGTTCCCGACCTGTTCAATCAGGTTTTAGGAGTCGCCTGGTTTTCCAAACTCGACTTGAGGGGAGCCTACAATTTAATCCGAATTAAGGAGGGGGATGAATGGAAGATGGCATTTAATACTCCTGAGGGACATTTTGAATACCTAGTTATGCCTTTCGGGCTTAGTAATGCCCCAGCCGTCTTTGGAAGTTTTTAATCGTCTATCTTGATGATATTCAGATTTTTTCTCCCACCTGGGACTCGCATGTGAGACACATAACACTAGTACTAGACATTTTAAGAGTTAACCAATTATCAGTTAAACTTGAGAAATGCATTTTTGGAGTACAGGAGATTCTGTATCTTGGGTATGTCCTTACTCCTGATTCTTTCAAAATGGATGCTGGGAAGGTACGGGCAATCCAGGAGTGGGTGGGGCCATCCTTCCTTAAAGCCTTACAGCGCTTTTTGGGTTTTTCCAATTATTATCGTAAGTTTATTAAACATTTTTCCATTATCGTGTAAGGTATCTGTGGATCGCTACAACTAGACAATATGGAACAGGTGCTCTAGGTTTATGTGGCCCACCCAGCCACAAAAAAATAATAAAAAATAAAAGGAAGACCTGGCACTCTAAATATGCAGCCAAAATCGAGATAAGATATTTAAAATATTGAATTGTTTTATTAAAATATATTTAAAACAACAGCATAAATAAATGGCAGCACTAAACTATACAATATAATAATAGTAAATAGCAGCAGTGAAAAAATCAGCAATGATATAATAAGATGGTAAAATTCAACCATAGAGGATTCACACTCTGTAGATGGAAAAATATGAAGTGTTCCTATTATACCGCAATGCAATGGCAGCGACAATAAATAACCAGCAGATTTCAGACTATGTGCAAGTCTTCGCATACAAAGTCGTTATTCCACGTTATCCGGAATAAATAGCTGTCGAGATTGGAGTCTAAATTGATATTTGATTTTGGATCATTGGTACCTAATGGGTGGAATGCAGATTGGGAATTGTTTGGATTTTTGTGAAGGTATTGGTCCTTGGCACATTGGGAGATATGTAAAAACGTTCCCCATATGTGTCAATGGCCCCCACAAAAGACACATATTAAGTAAACCATTAAACCAATCTTCCATGGCTGTTATGAGGTATAAATAATGTTTTTATGCATTTTTATAGGAATTTGACATATTTTTAATTTAATTCTACAGCTATTATGTTTTATAACATGTTTAAGCAGTTATGGCGTAAAAAAAACGCAATGTCAGAAGAAAAACCGCATAATTAATGCATAAAAAACGCAATATGGCAAATCCGGGTTTTGCACATTTCCCTGGGACTGTCGGATTCCGGTTCGGCTTTTGATACTCACCTGAATTAGAGTATATAAGGAATAGGGGCAATACTGCAAGGTTATCCACTGAGGAAGGGGTCACTGCTATATCCCCGAAACGCGTATGGGTCATAACTTGCACCGGCATGCTGGTAAAGAATCCCCCCTGGACATGAATTAAAGCCTCCGGAAGAATGACAAAAAGCTCTGACGATATATACTTTCATTAAGTGCACAAACCAGCTGTGGGAGCGTAGCTTGGACAAGCACAGCTGATATCCATTTCCTACGAATTATCAAGCCCACACGCACACATCGGCCAGACTAAGGTAACCAGGATACATAATAACTATACCAGGGTGGGACGCCACCTTGAGAAGTTACCGCACCGTACCTGCTGGCCTCTCGTGTGTCATTTGAAAGACTGGCGATTTGTGCGCACACTGTTATAACAAGTCAGTAGCAACTGTGGAGTGTGATTAGCTTAAGCTAGTTATGCAAAGACTTGCACATAGTCTGAAATCTGCTGGTTATTAATTGTCGCTGCCATTGCATTGCGGTATAATAGGAACACTTAATATTTTTCCATCTACAGAGTGTGAATCCTCTATGGTTGAATTTTACCATCTTATTATATCATTGCTGATTTTTTCACTGCTGCTATTTACTATTATTATATTGTATAGTTTAGTGCTGCCATTTATTTATGCTGTTGTTTTAAATATATTTTAATAAAACAATTCAATATTTTAAATATCTTATCTCGATTTTGGCTGCATATTTAGAGTGCCAGGTCTTCCTTTTATTTTTCCATTATCGCCAAACCGTTGACAGATCTTACTAAGAAAGGGGCGGATTTAGTCAATTGGTCTGAGGAAGCCATTGAAGCCTTCGAAAAATCTTAAAAAAAGTTTTAGTAGTGCCCCAGTCTTAGATCAACCTAATCTGGAGGAACCTTTTATAGTGGAGGTAGATGCCTCTGGGGATGGAGTAGGGGCAGTATTGTCCCAAGCACCTTCTAACTTCTCTAACCTCAGACCCTGTGACTTTTTCTCTAGAAAATGTTCTCCTACAGAAAGGAATTATGATATTGGGAACCGTGAGTCGCTAGCTATTAAGTGGGCATTTGAGGAATGGAGACGTTTTTTGGAGGGCGCAAAACATAGAATTACCGTTCTTACTGATCATAAAAATGTGTTATTTCTTGAGTCTGCTAAGTGTCTAAACCCTCCTCAAGCCAGATGGGCATTATTCTTTACTCAATTTAATTTTTCCATTACTTACAGGTCAGGAAGTAAGAACATAAAGGCCGATGCCTTGTCAAGAAGTTTTTCTACCTTTCAGTCTTCCGATACCCCTCCGGAACCCATCCTTCCAGCCAATATCGTCATGGCATCAGTATACTCTAATTTGGCCTCTGATATTGAATCAGCTCAACATCTAGCGCCTGCACATACACCTTCAGATAAGTTATTCGTTCCCGCGCATTTTCAGCTCCAGTTATTGGGTGAGTGTCATGATTCATTTTTATGTGGTCACCCTGGCATGGAAGGCACTCGTGAGTTGGTTTCCAGATCATACTGGTGGCCTACTTTGTTAAGAGATGTCAATGCATGTGTATCTGCTTGTGAAGTGTGCGCCAGATCCAAAACTCCTAGGACACGTCCTGCTGGAGAGTTACAACCACCACCCATTCCCAGTAAGCCCTGGTCGCACATTTCTATGGATTTTATTACTGACCTGCCGTCTTCCGAGGGTAAGTCAGTGGTTTGGGTAGTGGTTGACAGATTTAGTAAGATGGCACATTTCGTTCCTCTGAGTAAACTTCCTAGTGCTAAGAGTCTAGCTACTGTTTTTATTGATCACGTTTTACGGCTTCATGGGATCCCGGAAAATATTGTTTCTGACAGAGGCGTTCAATTTGTTTATAAATTCTGGAGAGCTTTCTGTCAGAAAATTGGGATTTCTTTGGCCTTTTCATCTGCTTTTCACCCCGAAACTAATGGTCAGACGGAATGACCAAATCAAACTCTTGAGCAATTTTTAAGATCCTATATCTCTGAAAATCAACATGTGTGGATAAAATATCTTTCGCTGGCAGAATTTGCTATAAATAACCATGTGAATTCTTCTACTGGGGTTTCCCCTTTCTTTTGTAACCTTGGAATCCATCCTCGATTTAACTCTAGCTCGTTGATACCTTCATCTAATCCTGAGGCTGATTGGGCACGGGTCAAAGTGAACCTGCAAAAAGCCCAAGAACAACAAAAACGGATGGCTAATAGGAAGCGTTCTAAGGGGGTTAATTTTGAGCTTGGTGACAGGGTCTGGTTGTCTACTCGGAATCTACCGCTGAAGGTGTCTTCTAGGAAACTGGCGCCACGGTTTGTTGGGCTGTATGAGATTATTGGTATTATTAATCCTGTATCTTTTAGATTGAGATTGCCGGACTTATTTCTTGCTCATAATGTTTTCCATAAATCATAGCTTAAGAAATATATTCCACCCATTGTTCAGTCGCAGTCAGCTCCTCCTCCCTTACAAATTGACGATAAAGAGGAGTTTGTAGTCTCTAGAATTGTGGATGTTAGAAAGGTCCGAAACTCCTGGCAGTACTTTGTCCACTGGAAGGGCTATGGACCCGAGGCGAGGTCTTGGGTCCCAGCTACTGAGATCCACGGCCCGAGGCTCATCAAAAAGTTTCATGATGAGCATCCTGGGAGATTTGTACCCAAGGGCTTGGGTCCGGTGGTCCCTCTTAAAAGAGGGGGTACTGTAACGAGGCGCCGAAGGCGCACTCGGTCTCCCATCAGCCGCAGACCTGCGGCTTAGCTTCGGGAGCGAGGATCTGTGTTCGGCCTCGTTCCCAGAGCGGGAGCTGCTGCTAGCTGGGAGGCTCCCTGCTCCTAGGTCTGCCTTGAGCGCCGAGCTGATCACTCGGTGCTCGACTTGTCTGTCTGTGGGTCATGTGATGCTGGCCACGTCACATGACCCTCACTCCCCACTATAAATACAGGCTACAGGTTGCCTGTGATACTGGTCCATTGGTGCTTCCTTGTTCCTTGGTTCTAGTCTGCAGCTGCTTGTTCTGATTAACCTCCTGACCTTGTGACCTCGGCTCGTTCTTTGACCTCGTCTTCGTCTCATCCTTTGTACGTATTGCTCTCCTGGATTGACCTCGGCTCTGACTGTTGACTTTACATTTGCCCGCACCATTTGCACTCTCGCTTCTCTTGGTTCTGACTCTTGGCTTGTTGACCTTCCGTATCTTTCCTCTGTGCACTTATGTAAGTAAGGGACCGTCGCTCAGTTATGCCCCGTCGCCTAGGGCGGGTAGTGTAAGTAGGCAGGGACAGGGGTTGAGGGTGGAGTCAGAGTGCACCCTCTTTCCTTCCTCTCTGTTCCCTGACACCTATCTAATGCAGGGAGAAGTAAGATATGCTAATTTTCGTATATTTTTTCCAGAAACCCAGTAGAGTGTTGACTGCCTCGCACTTGTCTCCTGTCTCTCTGAGACATAGCAGCAGCAAGCAGGAAGAGAGAAGGGATATGGCATGTGCTCACCACACGCGCCTTCTCTTGATACTTCTGATAGGCGGGGGTGCTGGGTGTCTGACCCCGCCGATCTGATATTGATAACCTATACTGAGGATAGATCATCAATATTAAAAGCCTGGAAAACCCATTAAATTCTTGAATATGACTCTCACTCCTGATGAAATGTGGAATTATCTTCACAGAGAAACGTGTCGAGCAGTACTTCAGAGAGCAGATAGGCAGAGTGCTTAATCAATAGTACTCTGTGGGCGTGGACATTTGAGATAGGCTGAGTGCTCTATAGATTCGGGACTAGCCCTGAGGAGGTTCCCAGGGTGTTACAATTAGATCCTACTGGCCTGTTAACGTATATAAGCAGGCTACAGACAGTGGCATCACGGTAACACCCAGTATTTTGCTCCCTGGTAATGACAATAACACGTACACGCAGTAATAGAGATTAGTGGGGTTCCTTAACATTTGGGGCGAGTACCTGCTGCATACAAGTTAACATCAGTCACAGACTAGGAGCAGGATACCAATCTACTGTAAAAGGTACCTCTCCCCACTCTGGATGCACCCTTAAGCCTCATAGGTTATTTCATTTTGGGCTGTCTGCCTCAGGTTTTAAAACACACCTGCCCATAAGATGCACATATGTTTCCTCCACATCCTGGCTGCCCAGTAGCTGCTGACTGTCCTCTAGTAGCTCGTCCTCACTGTATAGTGGAGCTGAGCCCACAGCATATAAAACTTCTCTGACTGAGGGAACAAAAAAGGACAGAGGCAGGTGGAGGACAGGTGAGGGAACAGGGCCTGCTCCCAGGCCACACCAACTAAGAGTTGTGTCTGACGAACCCAACGATTCCTAGCTGGGGGTGTCTGATGTCACTTGCGACGCAGTCGAAGATCGAGTAGAACCGCTGGGCTGCTGGTCAAGACATGACCGTTAGCTGACACTGGGAGCTCAGGCCTCTCAAAGTGACCTCTGCTGCCACAGCCCCTTACAATACTGCGACCTCTGCCTGCACCAGAAACATTTAGGCCTCTGCCACTCCCCTGTGCAGGGCCTGGCACTTCTCTGTCTGACATACTGTTACTTCAAATAAATAAATAAAAAGGAAGTTAAAGCACCCAAAAAAAGTTTTCTCACTTTTCCAATAAAGGCTAATAAGCCCTTTTTCCAACTAATACACACAAAAAACGGCTTTAGAACATATAACTGCACCGCTGAACGGCAAATATATTTATCTTTTGCCACTAAAACACAACAAAAAGGGCTTTAGAACATATAACTGCAACGCTGAATGGGAAATAGGACCTTAATTTTTTCCACTTATACATGCCACAGAAGGCTTCTCTGTCTGACATTCTGTTAGATCAAATAAATAAATAAAAAGGAATTTAAAACACCCAAAAAAAGTCTAGTTTTCTCACTTCACCACACAACGGCTAATAAGCCCTTTTTGTCCCAACTAATACACACATAAAAAGGCTTTAGAACATATAAGTGCACTGCTGAATGGCAAATATATTTTTATTTTGGCACTAATACACAACAAAAACGGCTTTAGAACATATAACTGCACAGCTGAACGGCAAATATATTTTTATTTTGCCACTAATACTTGACAAAAGGGGCTTTAGAACATATAACTGCAACACTGAACAGCAAATATAAAAAAAAAATTTTTTACACTAATACACAACAAAAAGGGTTTTAGAACATATAACTGCACCGCTGAATGGCAAATAGGACCTTATTTTTTTTCACTTATACATGCCACAGAAGGCTTCTCTGTCTGACATACTGTTCTCTGTCTGACATGTTGTGAAATCAAATATATAAATAGAAAGGAAATTAAAATACCCCCCAAAAAAGTCTAATAAGCCTTTTTTTCCACACTAATACACACAAAAAAGGGCTTTAGAACATATAACTGCACCGCTGAATGGCAAATATATTTTTATTTTGCCACTATTACACGACAAAAAGGGCTTTAGAACATATAACTGCACCGCTGAACGGCAAATAGGCCCTTATTTTTTTCCACTTATACACGCCACAGAAGGCTTTAGAATATATACCTGCACTGCCTAATGGCAAATATACTTTTATTTTGCCACTAAAACACGACAAAAAGATCTTTAGAACAGGGCTTGACAAATTTCCTTGGAATCTAGGAGCCAGCTAAAAAAGTTAGGAGCCAGGCGGAGCCGCATCATAAATCCTAGTAAGTGCCCCCATAGTGCTCCCCCCCCCACACTTTTCCATAGAGTTCCCCCAATAATGCTGTATACCATGTTACATATACCGCCGCTCCGTCCTCCGGACCCTATTGACTATAATGGAGACGGGGGTGGAGCTCCGAAGCAGCACGGCAGTTCGCGGTGAGAGGCCGCCGGACTAAAAAGTTGGACATGCAGTACTTTTAGTCCGGCGGCCTTTCACCATGCACTGCCGTGCTGCGCCGGAGCTCCGCCCCCATTATAGTCAATGGGGACGGAGCGGTGGTCCGGCGAAACAGCGGAAGGACGGATCCGGCAGGGTGAACAGCCTGCCGGATCCGTCCTGCCACAAGTGTGAAAGTACCCTTAGTTATATAGCTACTGAATGAGACAGAAGAAGGGATGCCTTTAACATATATATCTCCTTGAGAAGCCAATTTGATCCTAAAGGGTTAATTCAAACTGTAATCTAAACTGTGTCCTGTCACTTCTCATCTCTCTGCTCCTGTCCCTTAATCTTAGCACTGCTGCAAAAGCATCAGCCTCAGTTTAAACGGTTCTAGAGTCTGACTCACGGCTCTTTTAACTCAAAGAATCGAATGAGTCTCTAACTAAGTCGGATCTTTAGATTCTTTTAACCTGAGACTCATTCCATTCTTTCTTAGACTCCCTGTACTTGTGTCAGTGACTCAGAGCTGCTAGTGCTTGCCTTGCCTCAGCTCTGATTGGTTGGTGGGCGGGGAGGGGAGGGGCTGGCAGAGGCAGCTTCCACTCTAGGATCAGATTACACTCCTCCCTGTACTGTGTGTGACTCAGACTCAGAGCTGCTAGTGCTTGCCCTGCCTGAGCTCTGATTGGTTGGTGGGCGGGGAGGGGAGGGGCTGGCAGAGGCCAGCTTCCACTCTAGGATCAGATTACACTCCTCCCGAGTCCCTCCCCTCCCTGCTGCCAGCGGCTCTGCTATTGTGTGCTGTGACGGAGCTGTTTCAAATGGTGCTGCCTCCAGGCAGAACGGCAGCTCCGCACCCATCGCCCGGGCACCTTTGAAAACGGGCTGACAAATACCCAAGCGCCAGGACTAAATTCCTGGTCGCCATGGCGACCTGGCGCCTGGGATTTGTCGAGCCCTGCTTTAGAACATATGACTGCAGTGCTGAACAGCAAATATATTTTTCTTTAATACACAACAAAAAGGGCTTTAGAACATATAACTGCACCGTGAACATCAAATATATTTTTCTTTTGCCACTAATACACAACAAAAAGGGCTGTAATTTTCGCACTTCACCACACAACAGATAATGATTCCTCCCTATCCTTTCCCTACACCTTGAATAATGTTTCCCTGCACTTGTAAATATTTATTTTTTAGCACAATTACGTTTTTCCTAGCACTGTCCCTAGCGCCTGCTGACATCTCTCCCTGCACTAAGTACACTGGAAAATGGCAAAATTCAAGATGGCTGAATCTATTTATAGGACTGTGACATTACAGGATTGGCTGGCTGCTGATTGGCTGCATGCATGGCATTATGGGTGATCCCGCCTTCCCAGAGTTCCTTGTTCCATGTCCTCACACATGCAGCAGCCCTGTTAGGAAAAAATGTGATTCGTTACCACGAGGCGTGAGGAAATTCTGATTCGGTGCGAATCAAATTTTTCCAGAAATTTGGATCGAATTCCACTTCGTCAATTTCAATTCGCTCATCTCTACTTATCACAATAATCTAATTGCACAGTGAAAGTGATGTCATTGATGTCTATGTACTTATAGAATTTCCACCGTAAGGTCATTGCATACTCACAAAATCAATCACAGTCTAGAGATGACAATAAATTTGGAATTCTATATGACTTTTTAAAAAACTTAACAATATCTTAAAATCAAAATCTTGGTATTGTAGGTCAGACAATACATAACATTTTCCTAGAAAAGTGACATGCAGAGTGCCTTGAAAAAGTTTTCAAACCCCTTGAACTTTTCCAAATTTTTTCACGTTACACCTACAAATTTACATGTGTTGTATTGGGATTTTATGGGTAGACCAACACAAAGAACATGTGTCAAGTGAAAATGATGCATGGTTTTCAAAATGTTTTATAAATAAAATCTGGAAAGTGTGGCGTGCATTTGTTTTCAGCCAATACTATGTAGGACCATCTTTCACTATAATTACAGTTGCAATTCTTTTGGTGCATGTCTCTACCAGCTTTATACATCTAGAGGCTGACATTTTTGCCCATTCTTCTTTGCAAAATAGCTTGCGTCCAAGTCATAGTGGATGGAAAGCGTCTGTGAAGAGCAATTTTCAAGGCTTGCCACAGATTCTCAATGGGATTTAGGTCTGGACTGTGACTGGGCCATTCTAACACATGAAGATGCGTTGATCTAAACCAGGGATGCCCAACCTGCAGCCTTCCAGCTGTTGCAAAATTACAACTTGTAGTTTTACAACAGCTGGAGGACCGCAGGTTGAGCATCCCTGATCTAAACCATTCCATTCTTGATCTGGCTGTATGTTTAGGGTCCTTGTCCTGCTGGAAGGTGAACCTCAGCCCTCTCAAGTCTTTTGCAGACTCTAACAGGTTTTTCCCCAGGATTGCCCTGTATTTAGTTCCATCCATCTTCCTGTCAACTCTGATCAGCTTCCCTGTCCCTGCTGAAGACAAGTCTCCCCCCAGCATGATGCTGCCACTACCATGTTTTATGGTGGGGATGTTGTGTTCAGGGTGATGTGTAGTGTTTCCACCACACATAGTATTTTGCATTTAGGCCAAAAAGTTCAACTTTGGTCTCATCTGACAAGAGCACCTTTTTCCACATGTTTGCTGTGCCCCCTACATGGCCTGTGGCAAACTTGTTATGGCTTGCTTTCAAATATGGCTTTCTTCTTGCCACTGTTCGATAAAGGCCAAATTTATGGAGTAGACAACTAATTGTTGTACTGTGGACAGATTCTCCCACCTGATCTGTGAATCTCTGCAGCTCCTCCAGAGGGACCACAAGCCTCTTGGTTGCTTCTCTAATTAGTGCTTATTTTGCCTGGGCTGTCAGTTTAGGTGGACGGCCACGTCTTGGTAGGTTTTGCATTTTTGCCATACTCCTTCCATTTTCGGATGATGGATAGAACAGTGCTCCATGAGACATTCAGAGGTTGGGATATTCATAATTTTTTTTACCTAACCCTGCTTTACACTTCTCCACAACTTTATCCCTGACCTGTCTGGTGTGTCCCTTGGTTTTCATGATGCTGTTTGATCACTAATGTTCTCTAACAAAACTCTGAGGCTTTACAGAACAGCACTAGTTATACTGAGAATACATTACAACAGCTCTAATTAGGTGACTTTAGAAGGAATTCAATTGATCACATTGGATTTCATTTGGGGGTATCAGAGTACAGGGGGCTGAATACAAAATACACGCCACACTTTTCAGATTTTTATTTATTAAAAATGTTGAGAACCATGTACCATTTTTGTTTCACTTCACACATACTTGCTATTTTGTGTTTGTCTATCACAAAAAATCCCAATAAAATACATTTAGGTTTGTGGATGTAACATGAAAAAGTGTGAAAATATTCAAGGGGTATAAAGGCGCTGTATATACCAGTTTTCCTTTGAAAACTAATTGAAAACTTATCTTTCTGATTATGGAGTGCACCTAGTATGCGTGAGGTGTATTGTAAGCCAAGCAATGCTGCTCTGTGCTCCTATGAAAAATATATGCAACTTAGCAAATCTTGCTTCGCTTGGCATCAGAGAGGCTTAGAGGCTATACCGGGGTACTAGGCAGGGATGCCCTCTCTCTCCACTATTATTCGCTATTGCGATCGAACCTATGGCATGTATAATAAGAAACTATAGGGAAATTAAAGGCTTTCACTATGAGGGTGGGGAAGAAAAATTGTTAATGTACGCGGATGATATTCTATTATTTATGCACAATACTGGAGACCAGTTTAATAGAGTTATAGATATAATAGATAAGTTTGGTTGTTTTTCTGGATTAAATATTAATTGGGGGAAATCATATATGTTGATGTTGGGAGATGCACAACCACAGGGGTCTTTAAAGGTGCAGGTGTTGGGAAAACAAGAAAACTTTAAATACTTAGGGATACAAATCTCCGGAAATATAGGAGAATATGAAAAATTAAATGTACTTCCCCTAATAAAAGAACTTAGGGCCAAAATACATGTCTGGCGTAGATTACCAATTTTAATACAGGGTCGGGTAAACTTAATAAAAATGTTTTTTCTCCCTAAAATATTATATGTCCTTCAAAATGCCCCAGTCAGGTTGTCGCAGGACACCTTTAGATTGCTTGATAGGTTAATGGGAGATTTCCTTTGGAAAGGTAAGATTCCCAGAATAAAGAGAGAGATACTTCAGCTCCCAGTGAGAGAAGGTGGACTCGCAGTTCTGAATTGGTTTTTTTATTATATAATTATACAATATGGTCAAATAAAGAGTAGCTTAGATGGTTTGGTGGGTAGTCAGGTAGTAAATAGATTGGGATGGAAAGAAGAATGGAACTTTTTAGAGGTCTTGGAATCGGGTACACTGGGGAGAAATAATATTGGAAATAGAGTTTTAAACTTAATGGAATATATATGGGTGGAGATTAAAAAAATATTAGAGATTAAAGGGTTTTTGCAATACACACCTATATGGAAAAATATTAACCTTAAGGAACTGCAGGGGATTAAAATGTATATAGACTGGGAAAAAAATGGGATGAAATACTTAAACCAGATATTTGAACAGGGTAAATTGAAAGACTTTAATACAATGGTTAGAGAGTTTGGTATACCGCATACGGACATATATAAATATTTTCAGCTTAGGAATGCATTGAGGTCAGCTATGCAAGAGGATAAATATAAGATGGAAAGATCTGAGTTATTGCACAAATTTACTAATCTGGGTGAAAGAGGAGGAATAACGGCAAAAAGATATAAGATACTGATGGAGGAAAAAAAGAAATGGGTCACAATATTAGCTAGGAAAAAATGGGAGAATGAACTGGAATTCTTTACGGAAGAAAAATGGAACGATGCATTAAAGAATTATTCTCGAGTCTCAAACAGGGGTTCACATAAGATTTCACAATTTTTTGTGGTCCATAGGTTACATAGATCCCCATGGATACTGAAAAGAATGGGCGTTAGAGCCTCGGATGATTGTGTAAAATGTGGGGGAGAGAGAGCTGACTTAATGCATTGTTTTTGGAGATGCCCCAGATTGTTTAGATATTGGACAGAAATAACAGATACTATATATCGAATTTTGAAGGTTCAAATATCAGAAGATCCGATGACGTGTATTTTGGGGGCAACCGAACACCTGGGTCTAAACAGAGATATAAGTACGGTCCTTAGTAAGGTTTTATTTCAAGCTAGACTCTTAATACTTAAGAAATGGGTAGGGGCCGACCCTCCAACAGTTCGGCAGTGGAGAAAAGCAGTGGAGGACTTGATTAAAGAAGAACGGGTGATGGCGGGCCATAGTAGAAAAGGAAAAACTACGGATGAAATATGGAAGAGGTGGTTACTTTAGGGCTGGATAGACGTTTTTTTTTTTTTTTTTTTTTTTTTTTGTATTACACGTCTCCTTCTCCCCCCCCCCCTCCCCCCTAAGGGAGGTGGGAGGGTGGGTAATTTGGGAGTAAAAAAAAATATTTGGGTATGTACAAAATTAGATTGGAATGTTTTTCTTCATCTTTTTCTGATGGCTCAAAAAATGTAATTTTTATCCAATCTATAGATGATGATTTTTGAGATGATGGCAATAAAGAGATATTTAATTAAAAAAAAAAGAGAGGCTTAGATTTTCTTCCCTTTTCAAAGGAAAGCTAAAATGCATATATTTGGGTTTCTGTGAAAGATATTCAAATTAACTTTCCTTCCAAAAAAAGGATAGAAAGCTAAAAATATAATAAATTTATATTTTTATACATTATTTCCACTTGTTTGTTTTGGTTTACCTTACATGTTTTATGAGTGGTAATCGTAGCTGTCTAGTTGACAGGTGGCCTTTTGTAGGTTAATAGCATTAAATATATATTCATAGGCAATTCCTCATATATGGATTATCGATCGCGTGACACAAATTGGATGTCACAATTGGGATCAGTTTTTGGTGACACTACAGTGCAAGATGCGGAGAAATGTGATGGCAAGGAGTTAAAACACAAGCTCAGAGAGGCCCTCAAAAAACGGACCAAGTTATGGTGGAACAAGGCCTCCCTAGAGAATTATCTCAATAGAAACATTGTACCACGGGGACTTCGGGTCCAGATTTTTCCAACCTTGGAGGGCGAGGACCCTACATTCATTACGAAATGGGAGGAAACTCTCACGAAATGTTCACAGACCTTAATTGAATTGCTAATTGGGGCGGATCGGAGATCGTTGGAGGCTGTGGAGAAGGACATTGACGGCCATAAAGACAGCATTCAGCAACTCCTGACTAAGGAGGATCTGGAGGCTTTTGACAAAAGTCTTGAGGAAGATCTGGCCAAGTGGGAACGGGAAATTCAGTCGATTAAAACCAAGAAATTCCAGAGAGATCTGGGAGACTACCAGCAAAATAAGGTGTTTAAGTGGCATCGTACGAATCTTAGATCTGAATCCCGCTCACGATCCCAATCTCTAGTATCATCTCTATCCGAGGAAGAATGTGGCGGGCCTTTTTTAGAAGGACGCCCGGCCACCGTCCGTGGTCCAGATCCCGAAAGGGCAGGCTACAACCTTCGTACTCCAGTACACAAGCGGAAACACTGGAACGGGAATGGCCGAGGGAAGAGAGCAAAGAACTAAAGGTAATAAATCTCTCCACTATTAACCTTACCCTAGCACAACAACAGGTTTTACAGAAAGGTTTATCTTTCTCTCCGGTTGGCAGATTTGACTACTTTGAAGTAGTCAAAGATTTAGAACTATTCACCCGGAAATTACTTTTTAAAAAATATTTCAATCGTGGCCATGACTCTAAAAATGATGGAGGGTTTGCGGGTTGATTTTCCCGTTAAACCCACCCTCTATTTGCTCCCCAAGGTGCACAAGAACCGTACCCATCCTCCTGGACGCCCGATCGTTTCAGGGATCGGTAGCTTGTGCACCAATATAGGGAAGTTCATCGATTTCTTTCTTCAAAAGAGTGTGGAAATCCTCCCATCTTTCGTAAAAGATACGACAGATATGCTGAGACGGTTGAACGGAATTCATGTTGATCATGATGTGGTGCTCGTTACTTGCAATATCGAATCGCTATACACGTCTATATGCCACGACCAGGGAGTGCGAGCATCTAGATCCTTTTTAGTTATGACAGATTACGAAAATGAGATGATTGAATTCATTCTGGCGCTATTGGAATTTACATTGACGCACAATTATTTTCTTTTTAAGGACCGCCTCTTCCTACAGCTCCAGGGGACAGCAATGGGGGCATCTTGTGCTCCCTCATATGCCAACCTGTTCCTGGGGCTGTGGGAGAGAGAGCTGGTTCATGAAACACCTGGATACGATGCCGCACTCCTATGGTCGAGGTATATAGACGATGTGTTCTTTCTATGGCACGACACCATTCCTGCCTTAGAAGACTTCCTGGCCCGTCTCAATAAGAATACTCGCAATATTAAACTTACCTGGAAATATAGCCTTACAAATGTCAAATTTTTAGATATAATGATCATTAAGGGTCCTGATGGATACTTGTCCACCGATCTTTTCAGGAAGTCCACAGCTGTCAATGCCCTTCTCCACGCCTCCTCCGCTCACCATCCAAATACGATACAGGCAATACCCACAGGGCAATTCTTGAGAACTCGCAGGATTTGCTCCAACGAAGAGCACTTCAATCAGCAGGCCTCGGCTCTGACGCAGCGATTCCTCGAAAGAGGATATCAGTTCAATACAATCCAGCGGGGCTATGATAGAGCCAAAAAAACATCAAGAGATTCCCTGCTGGTGAGTAGATCGAAACCTAAAATCAAAAAAGACACCAATGTGAGATTTATCACTCCTTTTAACAACAAGTGGAAGTTTATATAATATATTCTTTGTAAGCACTGGCCGGTCCTGCAAACTGATGGTGATCTGGCAGTGAGCCTCCCGGCATACCCCCAGATCACTTGGAGAAGGTCGCGCAATTTGCGCGACATCCTCACTAAAAGCCATTATGTATCCAAACCCGTAGGTGGTATCTTCGGGAGTAAAGGCCCCAATTGGGGCTCTTTCTCCTGCGGATCCTGTACGGCCTGTCAATACATGGCCCGTTCCACTGCCTTTTGCGACTCTTCTGGTTCCAAGAACTACAAAATCGTACACCATATCAACTGCAATACTGAGGCAGTGATATACCAGATCACTTGCCCATGTAATTTGTTTTACATCGGTATGACCAAGAGAGCACTCAAGGTACGGGTTTTGGAGCATATCTGCAAGATTCGGTCAGCTGCAGGTATACCTGAGAGAGACTGGGAATTGCTACAGGCAGTCCCACGACATTTTGGCAAGTTCCATAGATCCGATCCAGGGGGACTAACGGTTAAAGGTATCGACAGAATCCACTTGGGATCCAGAGGCGGGGATGTTAAAATGGCATTACTCCGCAGGGAAACCAAGTGGATAGTCACCCTGGATACCGTTACACCCCAGGGCCTCAATGAGTTCAACAGTTTTTCCTCCTTCCTATGAACAGCGCGCAAATTTTAATTGCAGGGTATGTTATTGTGTTCTTTTAATATATATATATATTTTTTTGTGACTGTAACATCATATGTGTTTTTTTCTTTTCGAGATCCATATATTCAGTTTTCTGTGGGAATTGGTGGTAATGGATGTCGTCATCAACCATGGGAGAATATGAGCGACACGTGGGACAATGCCGGATATTGCCACCCGTGGTGCCGACTCTCGTGCTCCCTTTCCATATCTCGGCCTTCATCGACACCAGCACACGTAGCCTATTCACTCACCAGAATATAATATACAATCTTTTGTATTTATTGATGGTCATTGTTTGTATTTTATGTCTTTTTGTTTTTTTTGTGTAATGCGATTTTTGGTATAATGAACTTGCATGCCCATATACATTTTTTGATAATGGAGTAACTCTACTATATATGAATTAGTCCTTAATTACGGAATTTATTGATTTATGCCGTATATTGGACCACCTCTTTGAATCATGGGTATTGTATACTTTCAGTCTTGTTACTCTAATCATGGCTATTTAATTATATTATTTGAATCATGGTTATTTAATTTTGTATCGGATATTTGATCTTTGTGTAATCATGATACATGATGTATGGGGCATGCATTTATCCATCTATTTATTTCTTTTTTTATCATTATAAAAAACTTCTTATTCTTAATTTTTATTTTTTATTATCATTATTTCTTACACAATAAACTATGTCCTTAGACACGACATCTTATTCTACTATGCTATTATGGCACTTGCACTTTGTTTCCATTTATATGGATTCTTGATATATTGCACTTTGGTTCCAATTTAATGGTCCCTCATGACATGCCTCTTTTTTCCTGTTTTTCCTGGTTTTCCTCACTTTTATTGTCGCTGTTGTCTGCGTGGGCGTGCTAGAGCAACCATTTGTTTATGGATGTGCTCTGTCCCGCCCTCACACATATACGGCGGACATAATATATAATATATCATATTGTATTTATCATATATGTCTTTCGTCACTGTTGGCACTGTTGCTGGTCTCGTACCCATGGCATTGTGTGTGGGACTCAATATGGATGTGTCCGGTGTAGATTCCGGTATTTTGGGATGCTTCCTGGCCTCTCGTTCAATTGCCATTTGCTGCGGGTCACCTGCGTTCCACAGGGTCGCGGACTACGCATGCGCTGCACGGCGCCATCTCGACGCGCTCCGTGACGTCTGTAAGCGTTGCGCATGCGCGATGAGCAGACGTGGATGCGCCGAGAGTTGGCGTCTCGCATCATGGAGTTCTCCGCGCCCGTGCATGTGGACCACAGGTGCCCCACATAGAGGTAATTTCTCCTTACCCACCCACTCCCATCTCATCCTATATATACCCTGCTTGTATACAATCCAGTACCTCCTGACGAAGCCGTAAGGTGAAACGCGCGTCGAGGTTGTGCGCTCAGGGTCTGACTGTCCACTCACCACCATGTCCTCAGGTACGTTCTGAATTAGTTTCACACCGCTGTTTGGGACCTCTGCACACATCCATAGTGAGTCCCTCTTATATCCATGGTGCATATTGTCAATATTTTCCTTTTTGACTGAGATTCTTACTTCTATCTGAGTACTCGTCATTACCATGGTTTGTTTAATTGCTCAAGCATTGTGGTTGGTGTGAGAGAGCTCATTGCTCACCGGATATGGTCATTTGCACGATTTGTGCATAGTCTCACTGAGGTTACATTACAGCTTGGCCACTCTGGTTATCTCTGAGCTCTCACTATCATTAATGGACTGTACCTTTCTGTGTGTTATAACCCACAGATACATTGGTGTTTTGTGGCGTCAATGACCCTGCGCTTCTCCGTATCTTTGCATTATCTGTAGTTGCTCCATTCTTTATACTTTATAATAAATTTATATTTTTATACATTATTTCCACTTGTTTGTTTTGGTTTACCTTACATGTTTTATGAGTGGTAATCGTAGCTGTCTAGTTGACAGGTGGCCTTTTGTAGGTTAATAGAAAGCTAAGCCTGTGTCTGATGCCAGCAGAAGTAAGAAATGCTAATTTGCATATATTGTTCTTAAAAACCCACAATAACATACTAATTCCTCTCTCATACAAGTCTTTCTCTCGCTGTCTTTCTCCTCTTTACTTACTCGTATTTATTTTCTGATTCTTTTTCTAGACCACAGAGTGCCATATACTAACTTTCAGAGAACTTTGAGCATATCTGATTGGGTAGAATCAATGTGGGCCCAAATCAATTTTTTTTAAAAATGTGCAAAATCTGACACACAATTTCTAAAAATATGCTCATTTCTAATGTGGTGCTTAAATCAAACTTTTGGCCATTAATATAAATTTGTATGCAAGCGCTGTGTATAGAGATCTTTTAACTTGTTGATTCCCTTTTATATATTTAAAAGTTTCTATCATCTCCCCTCTGTCTTGTCTTTCTTCCAAGCTCTACATGTTAAGGTCCTTTAATCTTTCCTGGTAAGTTTTATCCTGCAATCCATGTACCAGTTTAGTAGCTCTTCTCTGAACTCTCTCCAAAGTATCAATATCCTTCTGGAGATATGGCCTCCAGTACTGAGCACAATACTCCAAATGAGGTCTCACTAGTGCTCTGTAGAGCGGCATGAGCGCCCCCCTCTGTCTACTGGTATTGCCTCTCCCTATACACCTGTTACAAATATTTGTGTCATCAGCAAAAAGACACACCTTACCATCGAGGCCTTCTGCAATTTTGCTGATAAAGATATTAAACAATATGGGTCCTAGAACAGATCCCTGAGGTACCCCACTGGTAACAAGACCATGGTCTGAATATACTCCATTGACTACAACCCTCTGTTGTCTGTCCCTCAGCCACTGCCTAATCCATTCAACAATATGGGAGTCCAAGCGCAAAGACTGCAATTTATTGATAAGCCTTCTATGTGGGACAAAAAAGCCTTATTAAAGTCTAGATAAGCGATGTCTACTGCACCTCAGCCATCTATTATTTTAGTCACCCAAACAAAAAAATCTATAAGATTAGTTTGACATGATCTCCCTGAAGTAAATCCATTCTGTTTTTCATCTTTCAATCCATGGGATTTTAGATGTTCCACAATCCTCTCCTTAAGTATGGTTTCCATTAATTTCCCCACTATTGTCAGGCTTACTGGTCTATAGTTGCCCGATTCCTCCCTACTACCTTTCTTGTGAATGGGCACAACATTTGTTAATTTCCAATCTTCTGGGACGACTCCTGTTACCAGTGATTGGTTAAATAAATATGTTAATGGTTTTGCTAGTTCACTGCTGAGCTCTTTTAATAGCTTTGGGTGTATCCCATCAGGCCCCTGTGACTTATTTGTATTAATTTTAGACAGCTGACTTAGAACCTCTTCCTCTGTAAAGACACATGCGTCAAAAGATTAATTAGTCTTCATTCCTAACCATCACCTCACCGCAAAAAATGAGATATTACCTAATACAATCGGTCAAAAAAAACAAAAACTATGACTCTCAGACAATGGAAAAACTAAAATATGATTTTTTTGCTTCAAAACTGCTATTGTGTTAAAGTGAAATAAATAAAAAAAATTGACAAAATTAGGTATTGACATATCCGTAACAACCTGCTCTATAAAAATATCACATGACCTAACCCCTCAGGTGAACTCTGTAAAAAAATAAAATAAAAACAGTGCCAAAAAAGCACATAACATCACATAAAGTGCAACATCAAGCAATCAAAAAGATGTATGGCCCCCAAACTAGTACCAATCAAACCATCACCTCATTCCGCAAAAAAATTAGACCCTGCCTAAGACAATCGGTCAAAAAAAAACAGCTATGGCTCTCTCAGACTTTGTTTAAAAATTAAATAAATAAGAAAAAGTATACATATTAGATATTGCCACGTCCATAACGATCTGCTCTATAAAAATCTCACATAACCTAACCCTTAAGGTGAATGCTGTAAAAACAAAAATAAATAAAAAACTGTGCTAAAACAATCAATTTTTGGGTCACCTTGCCCCATAAAGTGTAATTATGAATGATCAAAAAATCATATGTGCACAAAAATGTTAGCAATAAAAATGTCAACTCTTCCTGCAAAAAATTTGCCTCTGTACAAGACGATCGGCAAAAAAAATAAAATATGGCATTCAGAAAATTGAGACACAAAAACATAATTTTTGTTTTTCAAAAATACTTTATTATGTAAAACTGAAACCAACAAAGAAAGTAGACATATTTGATATTGCGTTCGTAACAACCTGCTCTATAAAAAACAGCACATGAGCTAACCTGTCAGATGAATGTTGTAAAAAATAAAAACAGTGCCAAAACAGCAATTCTTTGGTTACCTTGCCTCACAAAAAACATAATATAGAGCAATTAAAAATAATATGTACCCCAAAATAGTTCCAATAAAACTGGCAATTTATTCCGTAGTTTCCAAAATTGGGTCACTTTTTGGGAGTTTTTACTGTAAGGGTGCATCAGGGGGGCTTCAAATGGGACATGACATCTAAAAACCAGTTCAGCAAAATCTGTGTTCTAAAAACCATATGGTGCTTCTTTTTTTCTGTGTCCTGCCGTGTGCTCTTACATCAGTTTACGACCACATGTGGGGTGTTTATGTAAACCGCAGAATCAGGATAATAAATATTAAGTTTTGTTTGGCTGTTAAACCCTTGATGTGTTAAAGAAATTATTTAAAATGGAAAATCTGCCGAAAAAGTGAAAGCCCCACAAAGTGACTTCAGAACTGAACTAGTGCTTAAAAAAGTAAACTTTGGAAATTTTCTTAAAAATTTCAAAAATTGCTTTAAAAATTCTAAAGCTTCTAACGTCCTAAAAAAAAAAAAAAATTATGTTACCAAAATGATGCGTAAGTAGATATATGGGGAATGTTAATTAATTCATATTTTATGAGGCATCACTATCTGTCTTAAAAGCAGAGAGATTCAAATTGTAAAAACTGAATTTTTTCAAATTTTTGTTAAATTTTAGATTTTTTATATAAATAATGGTAAAACATATTGACTCAAATTTACCATTAACATGAAGCACATTGTGTCACGAGAAAACAGTCTCTGAATGGCTTGGATAAGTAAAAGTGTTCCAAAGTTAATACTACATAAAGTGACACGTCAATATTTTCTAAATTAGGCCTGGTCAGGAAGGGGATTAATGACCCGGTCTGGAAGTGGTTAAATGAACATCTTCAACATTGGACATCTATTCATCTAATCTAAAGGAATGCACAACTCTGCCATTCCATTCTCTACATATTTTTTTCCTCAATAAGAAAAGCTTGACCAACATATTTGAATCTTTTTAGAACTTGTCTTTCTTCATAGTGTAGGCCTTTAAATCATTCCAAGTGTAGCAATTTTGGGGGTTTTGTTACAAATATAAGGTTCTCCATCTGGTGGTATAAATGACATGTTTTTATTTTTTAAGGTGTCAACATGATTATGGAGAGACCAAATATTCTTTCTCTATATAAAACTAAAAACTAAACTATACTGATCTTGTTTAGTACCCCATGAAGTTTATTTTAGGATTTCCACTCCGAGAGTGTGCCTGGGGCATCCTCGAAAGTGATAATGAGACTAATAAAGTGGCCTATTTTACTCATTGTTGCTGGTGTTACGACTGTAGGTAGGGACAAAAAAGGACAGTGAGCCCTAAGCTAGAACCCAGGCTGTGTTCCCTATCTACTTGCAGTACAAGCCCTAGATAGCTAGACTGCAACTGATTGTTGGTCCCTATTCTATTTAAGTGAAGAGATGCACTAACGAGTCACACTTACATGGGTCAGAACCAGACAAGCTATGCAGTATCAAATGAGAAACAGAGAGTGGTCAGAAAACAAGCCGAGATCAAAACCAGACTGACAACACAGTACCAAACAAGAGACAGAGAGTGGTCAGAATACAAGCTGGGGTCAGAGGAATGAACAATCCAATAAGCACAGGAACAAGGAACCAGGAACATAATTAGTGAGTCAGAGACTATCATTGGCACTGGTATAAGGCAAGGAAGGGGTTTACATAGAGCACCAATTCCAAGCATCAGAACCTAATAGGTTGATGAATCGGTGCTCCATTAGTCAGAAACACTAGTACACAGAAATAGAGCAGCTGAGCACTGCTAATCTCCTCCAGCACACCCCGCTGCAGGGAGAAACAGAGCATTGCATCCTGTTACTAGGGATGCAGTCGTGTCACCAGGGCGTGGCTCAGCAGCACATCTCTCTCCTGGCGCAGCCGTGTCGGGGTGAGGATCACAATGCTGGAGCCCAGACAAGTACGTTTCTTACAGCTGGCCTGTGAGTTTCAGAGAGGTATTTTAACCACCTCCGGACCGCCTAACGCGCCGATGCGTCCGGAAGGTGGTTGCTTTTCTCCTCCTGGACGCATCGGCGCGTCATCTCGCGAGACGCGAGATTTCCTGTGAACGCGCGCACACAGGCGCGCGCGCTCACAGGAACGGAAGGTAAGCGAGTGGATCTCCAGCCTGCCAGCGGCGATCGCTCGCTGGCAGGCTGGAGATCCGAATTTTTTAACCCCTAACAGGTATATTAGACGCTGTTTTCATAACAGCGTCTAATATACCTCCTACCTGGTCCTCTGGTGTCCCTTTTGTTAGGATCGACCACCAGAGGACTCAGGTAGGTCAGTACAGTCCCACCAAACACCACACTACACTACACTACACCCCCCCCCCCCGGTCACTTATTAACCCCTTATAAACCCCTGATCACCCCATATAAACTCCCTGATCACCCCCCTGTCATTGATCACCGCCCTGTCATTGATCACCCCCCTGTCAGGCTCCGTTCAGACGTCCGCATGATTTTTACGGATCCGATCCATGTATCCATGGATCCGTAAAAATCATGCGGACGTCTGAATGGAGCCTTACAGGGGGGTGATCAATGACAGGCGGGTGATCACCCATATACACTCCCTGATCACCCCCTGTCATTGATCACCGCCCTGTCAGGCTCCATTCAGACGTCCGCATGATTTTTACGGATCCGATCCATGTATCCATGGATCCGTAAAAATCATGCGGACGTCTGAATGGAGCCTTACAGGGGGGTGATCACCCATATACACTCCCTGATCACCCCCTGTCATTGATCACCCCCCTGTCAGGCTCCATTCAGACGTCCGCATGATTTTTACGGATCCGATCCATGGATCCATGGATCCGTAAAAATCATGCGGACGTCTGAATGGAGCCTTACAGGGGGGGTGATCAGTGACAGGGGGGTGATCACCCTGATTACCCTGATCACCCCCTGTCATTGATAACCCCCCTGTAAGGCTCCATTCAGACGTCCGCATGCGTTCTGTGGATCCGATCCATGTATCCATGGATCCGTAAAAAATCATGCGGATGTCTGAATGGAGCCTTACAGGGGGGTGATCAGTGACAGGGGGGTGATCACCCTGATTACCCTGATCACCCCCTGTCATTGATAACCCCCCTGTAAGGCTCCATTCAGACGTCCGCATGCGTTTTGTGGATCCGATCCATGTATCCATGGATCCGTAAAAAATCATGCGGATGTCTGAATGGAGCCTTACAGGGGGGGTGATCAGTGACAGGGGGGTGATCACCCTGATTACCCTGATCACCCCCTGTCATTGATAACCCCCCTGTAAGGCTCCATTCAGACGTCTGCATGCGTTCTGTGGATCCGATCCATGTATCCATGGATCCGTAAAAAATCATGCGGATGTCTGAATGGAGCCTTACAGGGGGGGTGATCAGTGACAGGGGGGTGATCACCCTGATTACCCTGATCACCCCCTGTCATTGATAACCCCCCTGTAAGGCTCCATTCAGACGTCCGCATGCGTTCTGTGGATCCGATCCATGTATCCATGGATCCGTAAAAAATCATGCGGATGTCTGAATGGAGCCTTACAGGGGGGTGATCAGTGACAGGGGGGTGATCACCCTGATTACCCTGATCACCCCCTGTCATTGATAACCCCCCTGTAAGGCTCCATTCAGACGTCCGCATGCGTTTTGTGGATCCGATCCATGTATCCATGGATCCGTAAAAAATCATGCGGATGTCTGAATGGAGCCTTACAGGGGGGGTGATCAGTGACAGGGGGGTGATCACCCTGATTACCCTGATCACCCCCTGTCATTGATAACCCCCCTGTAAGGCTCCATTCAGACGTCCGCATGCGTTCTGTGGATCCGATCCATGTATCCATGGATCCGTAAAAATCATGCGGACGTCTGAATGGAGCCTTACAGGGGGGGTGATCAGTGACAGGGGGGTGATCAGGGAGTCTATATGGGTGATCACCCCCCTGTCATTGATCACTCCCCCCTGGTAAGGCTCCATTCAGCCATTTTTTTTGGCACAAGTTAGCGGAAATTTTTTGTTTGTTTTTGTTTTCGTTTTTTCTTACTAAGTCTCATATTCCACTAACTTGTGTCAAAAAATAAAATCTCACATGGACGCACCGTACCCCTCACGGAATCCAAATGCGTAAACATTTTTAGACATTTATATTCCAGACTTCTCACGCTTTAGGGCCCCTAAAAAGCCAGGGCAGTATAAATACCCCACATGTGACCCCATTTCGGAAAGAAGACACCCCAAGGTATTCCGTGAGGGGCATATTGAGTCCATGAAAGATTGAAATTTTTGTCCTAAGTTAGCGGAAAGTGAGACTTTGTGAGAAAAAAAACAAAAAAAATCAATATCCGCTAACTTATGCAAAAAAAAAAAAATTCTAGGAACTCGCCAGGCCCCTCATTGAATACCTCGGGGTGTCTTCTTTCCAAAGTGGGGTCACATGTGGGGTATTTATACTGCCCTGGCTTTTTAGGGGCCCGAAAGTGTGAGAAGAAGTCTGGGATCCAAATGTCTAAAAATGCCCTCCTAAAAGGAATTTTGGCCCCTTTGCGCATCTAGGCTGCAAAAAAGTGTCACACATCTGGTATCGCCGTACTCAGGAGAAGTTGGGGAATGTGTTTTGGGGTGTCATTTTACATATACCCATGCTGGGTGAGAAAAGTATCTTGGTCAAATGCCAACTTTGTATAAAAAAAATGGGAAAAGTTGTCTTTTGCCAAGATATTTCTCTCACCCAGCATGGGTATATGTAAAATGACCCCCCAAAACACATTCCCCAACTTCTCCTGAGTACGGCGATACCAGATGTGTGACACTTTTTTGCAGCCAAGGTGGGCAAAGGGGCACCTTTCAGATTTCGCAGGCCATTTTTTACACATTTTGATTTCAAGGTACTTCTTACACATTTGGGCCCCTAAATTGCCAGGGCAGTATAACTACGCCACAAGTGACCCCATTTTGGAAAGAAGACAGCCCAAGGTATTCCGTGGGGGGCACGGCGAGTTCCTATAATTTTTTATTTTTTGTCACAATTTAGCGGAAAATGATGATTTTTCTTTTTTTTTTCTTTTTTCCTTACAAAGTCTCATATTCCACTAACTTGCGACAAAAAATAAAAAATTCTAGGAACTCGCCATGCCCCTCACGGAATACCTTGGGGTGTCTTCTTTCCAAAATGGGGTCACTTGTGGCGTAGTTATACTGCCCTGGCAATTTAGGGGCCCAAATGTGTGAGAAGTACTTTGCAATCAAAATGTGTAAAAAATGCCCTGCAAAATCCGAAAGGTGCACTTTGGAATATGTGCCCCTTTGCCCACCTTGGCAGCAAAAAAGTGTGACACATCTGGTATCGCCGTACTCAGGAGAAGTTGGGCAATGTGTTTTGGGGTGTCATTTTACATATACCCATGCTGGGTGAGAAAAATATCTTGGTCAAATGCCAACTTTGTATAAAAAAATTGGAAAAGTTGTCTTTTGCCAAGATATTTCTCTCACCCAGCATGGGTATATGTAAAATGACAGCCCAAAACACATTCCCCAACTTCTCCTGAGTACGGCGATACCAGATGTGTGACACTTTTTTGATGCCAAGGTGGGCAAAGGGGCACATATTCCAAAGTGCACCTTTCGGATTTCACCGGTCATTTTTTACAGATTTTGATTGCAAAGTACTTCTCACACATTTGGGCCCCTAAATTGCCAGGGCAGTATAACTACGCCACAAGTGACCCCATTTTGGAAAGAAGACACCCCATGGTATTCCGTGAGGGGCATGGCGAGTTCCTAGAATTTTTTATTTTTTGTCGCAAGTTAGTGGAATATGAGACTTTGTAAGGAAAAAAGAGAAAAAAAAAAAATCATCATTTTCCGCTAACTTGTGACAAAAAATAAAAATTCTAGGAACTCGCAGTGCCCCTCACGGAATACCTTAGGGTGTCTTCTTTCCAAAATGGGGTCACTTGTGGCGTAGTTATACTGCCCTGGCAATTTAGGGGCCCAAATGTGTGAGAAGAACTTTGCAATCAAAATGTGTAAAAAATGCCCTGCAAAATCCGAAAGGTGCACTTTGGAATATGTGCCCCTTTGCCCACCTTGGCAGCAAAAAAGTGTGACACATCTGCTATCGCCGTACTCAGGAGAAGTTGGGCAATGTGTTTTGGGGTGTCATTTTACATATACCCATGCTGGGTGAGAAAAATATCTTGGTCAAATGCCAACTTTGTATAAAAAAATGGGAAAAGTTGTCTTTTGCCAAGATATTTCTCTCACCCAGCATGGGTATATGTAAAATGACACCCCAAAACACATTCCCCAACTTCTCCTGAGTACGGCGATACCACATGTGTGACACTTTTTTGCTGCCAAGGTGGGCAAAGGGGCGCATATTCCAAAGTGCACCTTTCGGATTTCACCGGTCATTTCTTACACATTTTGATTGCAAAGTTCTTCTCACACATTTGGGCCCCTAAATTGCCAGGGCAGTATAACTACGCCACAAGTGACCCCATTTTGGAAAGAAGACACCCCAAGGTATTCTGTGAGGGGCATGGTGAGTTCCTAGAATTTTTTATTTTTTGTCGCAAGTTAGTGGAATATGAGACTTTGTAAGAAAAAAAAAAAAAAAAAAAAATCATCATCATTTTCCGCTAACTTGTGACAAAAAATAAAAAGTTCTATGAACTCACTATGCCCATCAGCGAATACCTTAGGGTGTCTACTTTCCGAAATGGGGTCATTTGTGGGGTTTTTCTACTGTTTGGGCATTGTAGAACCTCAGGAAACATGACAGGTGCTCAGAAAATCAGAGCCGTTTCAAAAAGCGGAAATTCACATTTTTGTACCATAGTTTGTAAATGCTATGACTTTTACCCAAACCATTTTTTTTTTGCCCAAACATTTTTTTTTTATCAAAGACATGTAGAACTATAAATTTAGCGAAAAATTTATATATGGATGTCGTTTTTTTTGCAAAATTTCACAGCTGAAAGTGAAAAATGTCATTTTTTTGCAAAAAAATCGTTACATTTTGATTAATAACAAAAAAAGTAAAAATGTCAGCAGCAATAAAATACCACCAAATGAAAGCTCCATTAGTGAGAAGAAAAGGAGGTAAAATTCATTTGGGTGGTAAGTTGCATGACCGAGCGATAAACGGTGAAAGTAGTGTAGTGCCGAAGTGTAAAAAGTGGCCTGGTCATGAAGGGGGTTTCACCTAGCGGGGCTGAAGTGGTTAATAATCCCTCTCAGTGAGCTGTAAGCCTGCTTGTGCCTTGTGACTCTCACAGGCAAGGTAAGTTATCTAAGGCTGATAGGAGATCTGGTAGCACAGCTTCAGTAAATATAGCTAACAGCCGCAGAAGTCAGGAAGCTCAGAAAGAAGGCCTTTTCCTTCAGTGTCTATATGTATGTTCTCCTGGCTTCAAGATTGTCAGTGTTGTGGGTTATTTTTTGCATTCTTTATATTTACCGTATCTTCTGCTGTTACTTTAGTAAACATATTAGCATATTGCATATATGTAGGTAACACTATTAATATTTTATCAAATTTCTATTTTACTTTATGATATTATAGACAGTGCAACCTGCTATAAATGTCCTACAGAAGAGTGGTCTGATGAGAAGAAAATGAAATGTATTCCTAGAATATACGAGTTTCTATCCTTTGAGGAGGACATTCTAACTTTCATATTTTTAGGAATAGTTGTATTTATTTCTGCTGTGACATTGATCATATTAAGAATCTTCATTTATTACTGGGACACACCGATTGTTAAAGCCAATAACCGAACTGTGAGCGTAATCCTCCTGGCCTCCATCTTGTTGAACTTCCTCAGTGTCCTCTTCTTCCTTGGTCGTCCAGTTGACATAACCTGCTTACTGAGACAAACATCATTTGGCGTCTTCTTCTCTATCGGTGTCTCTTCTGTTCTGGCCAAAACTATCAAAGTTTGCATTGCCTTCAAAGCCACCAAACCTGGAAGTATCTGGGTGAAGTGGATCTCATTGAATGTGTCAAATTATGTGGTCTTGGTGTGTTCTTCTGTACAAGTTCTAATTTGTGTTATTTGGTTGTTGATGTCTCCTCCTTATGTAGAGTTTGATCATCACTCTTATCCTGGGAAGATCATCGTTCAGTGTAATGAAGGATCGGTCATCGCCTTCTACTCCATGTTGGGTTATATGGGGTTCCTGGCAGCTGTGAGCTTTGTTCTGGCTTTTATGGTGAGGACATTACCGGACAATTTTAATGAAGCCAAGTACATCACCTTTAGCATGCTGTTGTTCTGCAGTGTCTGGATTACCATGATCCCGGCCTATCTGAGCACTAAAGGGAAGTACATGGTGGCTGTGGAGATATTTGCCATATTGACCTCATGTTCTGGTATTCTTGGTTGTATATTTATTCCAAAAACATATATTCTTCTTTTTGAACCTAGTTTGAACTCCAGAAAAGCAATTTTGGAGGCAAACAAGGTATAATGTATTACATGGTGTATATTAGTATCCGTTTAAATTCATTTATTTTTTTATTTTTTATTTTGTTAGGCTTCGCTTTAGATTTGTCTACATTTTTTCTTAAATGGTTGAAATGCTTTCTCACTAAGACATCTCCATAAATCATTAAATTGGACCTGTCACCACTCCTCACACGTTTGTATTAGTGAATACTTGCATTACCTATGATTTACCAATCTGGGGCATCTATTCCTACCACATTCTTTTATTATGCCTGCTAGGAGTTTTTGAATAGATTTCCAGCAGACCAACAAAGGTCCATCTGGGTGTTATCAGTTGGGGATGTGTCCCTACAGTCTGATGCTACCCAATCAGTTCCTGTATCACAATGTGCAGGGACACACCCTCAACTGGTTACATCCAGATGGACCTTTATTGCAGTCTGCTGGCAATTCATTTATAAACTTCAGCCAGAAATAATAAAGGAATGGCACAACATATAAGATGGGGAATGAAAGCAGTTACTAAGACATGGCAGATGGTGAGGTGATTGGTCCTCTGTAAGCCATAATACAGTCCCTATACTGTAGAACATCCATATAATCTTTCCATATGCTGGTAATGTCACAGCGACATACTTTGTCCCATAAAGCTGACTTCTAGAAGAATAGCCTTTCTATCTGCCACTTTTTTTTACCCAATGATTGATGCCCAGCTTTGTTGCTGTCTTGTAAGTTAATTTGTGTAATTTGTGCATATTTTTCCTTCTGTTTCCAATTCTGTATGTGCAAAATAAAAACTGTCAAGATTTTTTAGTGTTTTTCTAAAAAGCACAATTCCCATTCTCAGAACGTAATGCTAATATATTTTTAGCAGGTCTATAACCCATAATTTTTTTGCTGTTAAAAAATTGTTGCTTATTTTGCTGCTTTTTGATCTAGAAAGACTAAAACCTATTTTTGGCCTTTCCGTTTGATTCTGTTCTCCTCTGTACTTTGCTTATCATTTTCTACAGTAAGCCTGTCCTCTTTTTTGCATTTGCACCATGACATGAATTATGCTTTAAGGTAGAGATGAGTGATTTGTTTGGCCTCATATACATACTGGGATGAGCTCTTTTTCTCAACATAGCTACATCTCTCTTGATTTCTTGTTTATAGGTTTTCTTCACCGCATATGTCGCTTAGACTGCTGCTAAACCGTACTGTGTGTAAACACACTACTCACTGTTCTGATGCGATACAATGACCGATCCCCTGTGCTTGGCGTGGCGTCCCACGTGTTACAGCATCGGTGGTCTAGGTTCCAGTCCCTTCTTTTCAACAGGTGAGTCGGTTGTTGAGACAGGAAAACACTGATTGAGACGCCGGGGTCAGAAGTAATCAGGACCCAATGTATAGTTCGCAGTTACTTGGTGTCTTTGATCCGAGACACTTCAAAGCTTGTGTTTCTTTCTGTCAGCTCTGTGAGAAAGCGCTTCCGGAAATTCCAAGATGGTGCGCAGGTAAATCGGCTGCGGCTATTTTCTTTACTCGAGACTTAATACCAGACGCGTTTCGGAGTTGGCAGTGACTCCTTCCTCAGTGGTCCACTGAGTGGTCCAATTAGCAGCAGTCTAAGCGACATATGCGGTGAAGAAAACCTATAACCAAGACTGTTCATGCAATTATAACTATCGGCCACATAGGTGCGGTAACAGTAGACAAAATACCGGCTACACAGTGCGGTTTAGCAGCAGACCAAGTTACACATGCTGTGAAGATACCTTATATTCAAGACAGTCTATGCAATTACTGACTACAGTCTGAACCTCCAGATCCCAATAGAGGTAGTGCGCATCCATCCCTGCGCATTTGAAACATATATAGTTTGTATACATAGACAAACTTGTTACTATTTAGTCCATTTTAAACTATTACATAGTTACCTATAAATTCTATGTATCCTAAATCTATGTGTATGTATTTATGTGAGAATTGAGGATCCTCATCTTATTTTATATTATATAGTGTGGTGTTAATAAATCAATTGTTACACATACGTACTGGCTGGCGGTCCATGTGATTTCCATTTGTAGGTGTGCCCCTTATATCTTTTTACTTTTAATTTATCTACTCTGAAAGATTGGGGATATCTTTTTCAGGGGGAGCACCCATTCCTTATGATTGATAGGGTGAGCCAATCCATCCATCTAAGCTTCACAAAATGTAAAAAACAATGCCCATCTGGCTTGACAGGGATTTAACCTCTTAGCAGACTCGAGAAACATTAGGTTCTTATGATCAGTGACAACAGTGACACAATGTTTTGGCCCTTCAAGAAAATGCCTCCACTCCTTAAACGCCCATTTAATGGCAGCAATTCATGATTGATTCCCTATGTCATAGTTTCTCTCAGTGGGGGAAAATTTTCTGGAAAAGAAAGCGCAAGGCCTCAGGTTAGTAAGGCTAGAGGGACCCTGTGAGAGGACCGCCCCTGCCTCTTCCTCGGACGCATCGACCTCCACAATAAAAGATCTCTCTTGATCTGGCTGGATAAGAATGGGAGCGCTAATGAATGTCTTTAGGGTTTCAAATGAAGTTAAGGCCTCAGTAGACTAATCTTCCAAATCCGCCACTCTTTTGGTGAGTTCGGTCAATGGTCTAGCAATTATTGAAAAATTCTTTATAATTAACGGTAGTAATTAGCAAACCCTACTAAACGTTGTAAGGTCTTTAAGGATGATGGTCTTACCCATTCCTTAATCGCTAGTACCTTGCTAGGGTCCATTTTGAAGGCGTGAGGAGTCAGAACATGACCAAGAAATAGTATCTCCTGTACCCCAAAGACACATTTCTCTTGTTTAGCAGATAATTGATTCTTCCTCAAAACCTCCAACACGTGTCTAACATGAAACACATGAGATTTGAAATAAGAGGAAAAAGTCAAAATGTTATAAAGGTAGACAATGACAAATTTACCCAAGAACTCCCTGAGAATATCGTTCATGAAGTTTTGGAACACAGCTGGGGTATTGCTGAGTCTAAAAGGCATAACTAGATATTGAAAGTGTCCAGCCGGAGTATTGAAAGCTGTCTTCCATTCGTCTCCCTCCTTGATTCGGATTAAGTTATATGCCCCTTTCAGATCAATCTTAGAAAACCAGGCCGCCCCAAGTACCTGGGTAAACAAATCAGGAATCAATGGGAGGGAGTATCTATTCCGGATTGTAATCTTATTTAATTTCCGGTAATCGATACAAGGTCTGAGACCACCATCCTTCTTCTTAACAAAGAAAAACCCTGCCCCCATCGGAGAGACAGATGGTATAATGTGCCCCTTAATGAGACTCTCTCTAATATAATCCTCCATGGCCTTGCGTTCTGACTTAGAAAGCTTATAAATGCGCCCCTTAAGAAACCTGGCACCTTCTACTAATACTATGGTGCAATCATAAGGTCTATGGGGTGGTAGAGCCTCCAGGGGTTGATGATGAGAACACATCTATATATTCCTTAATGACTGCAGGTAATATATCGGATTCTAATGAGACCGCAACCTGTACCGCAGACAAACATGAGTCACACTTAGGTCCCCATCTCACCAACTCCCCTCTGGTCCAATCAATAGTGGGGTTGTGTAATTGGAGCCAAGGCATCCCCAGTACCACCTCAACCGGTAAGTTCTAAAAAGGAGCATTTCTCAGAGTGACACACGCCCACAGTTAAAGAAATCTCAGAGTTACACAACCTCCCCGTACCACCCACCAGGGGAGTGGAGTCGATAGCCATGATGTGGATAGGCGTAGGTAGAACAAAAATTGGAATACCGAGTCTTATTGCATACTCACAATCAATAAAGGCCTTACACAACAACTTGTTTACACCCAGACATATCGTTATTGGTACTAAAAGCTTACTTTTTGAAATATCAGAGTGTACCTTGTCTTTAGGTTGCCTTGCCTTGAGAGATTTAAAGGAGAGGATCTTCTTAGAGCACTCGTTAAATGAATGGTCAGAATAGCCGCAGTAAAAACAAACTCCACGTCTGCGACGCTGATCCCCCGGGTCATGCCGACCTGCATGGGTTCTTCGGACGAGACCACAGCTCCATTCCTGGGACAGACCTCAGGCTGGATCACCACCTGAGAAGAGAACCGTCGTTCCTGTTGTCTCTCTCTAACCCGTCGGTCGAGTCGAAGAAGCTAGGGTCATCATCTCCACTAGAGTGTCTGGAAGCTGATGACTCACTAGAAGGTCTTTCAGGTTATCAGACAGACCTGATCTGAACTGACTCTTAAAGGCCGGTTCATTCCAACCTGAGGGAACACACCACCTTCTAAATTGGGTGCAATACTCCTCCGCAGGTTGATCGCCCTGAACCAGGGCCTTAAGAGCGGTCTCGGCTACCAGGGCCCTGTCCGGTTCATCATATAGGGTACCCAGTGCCTGAAAAAAAACCTCTACAAATGTTAAACAACTGGCGTCAGCTGGTAAAAAGAACGCCCACTCCTGGGGATCACCCTGTAATCGGGAAATGACAATGCCCACATGTTGACTCTCAGAGCCGGAGGACAAGGGGCGCAATCTGAAATAAAATTTACAATTCTCCTTAAAAGAATTAAACTTCCTCCGGTCTCCAGAGAAGGGTTCTGGAAGCTTAATCTGCAGCTCCATATGCGGACTGGAGACGCGAGGAGTGGAAGAGCCTTGTCCTGACTCAAGGTGATGGAGCTTATCCCCTAGCTCCTGCACTATCTGCGTGAGGTTAGAAATGTGCTCTGTCAGGGTCACTAGAGAATTCATGATACAGTGGTTTGGTAGGGCCTGTTAATCTGTAATGGTTGCGTACACATACACACACAGGGGGAAGGGAAGTGACCACTGTGCTTTACCCTCACCCCTGCCTTGCCTACTTGCCTGACAAGTCCTAATGACAGGGGACAACTGGACGGCAGTCCCTAACTTGGAATAAGTGCAGGGAGGATACACCAGACATACAACAGAACGTGAACGGACCGAGTCAAATACCAGGAGAGCAACGAAGTACAAATGGAGTAAGCAGAGAATAGTCAGGAGAAGCCGGAGTCAGAAATACCAGGAGAGTCGCGAAGTACCAAAGGAGTCAGCAGAGGGTAGTCAGGATTAGGCCAGCCCTATGCCTCGCCTGTATTGTTTTACACCTCAATTCCTCCAGTAAAGAAGCACACTGGTTAACTGCAGACCCTGACTCTTTGGACTTATTTGCCATTGGAATGCACCACTCCTTACCATCCCTTCCGGAGAGCAGCAACACGTGGTGACAATTCAACGGTGTCCATGGGGCCCAGTGTAACATTGGGGCCACCCCAAACCCGACCACTGCACATTGTGCTTCTACCTGGATACTGTCGCTCCTTAGGGTTAGGCTCCAAAGCAATAAAGGGGGGTGTTAGAGAAGCTGGAGGATAAGTCTAGTCCAGACTTTATAAAAGTTCAACAGCTTTACTTGAATAAACTTTCATCCTGACAATATTTTGTCTTTCTCTCCTGACTCCAGCATGTTTGGGGGTAAACTGGCAGGCAAACTTGGATACATTGCTTTCTCTTTCTCTGCTGTGGGAAGGTCATACTTTCTGGTTATGATGGATCTAGAGAACTACTGCAGGCTGTTCTCTAAAAGATGTCTCTAATGCTGGTGTGAAACTAGCCTAAGCAAATCTATGGGTCGTGCACTGCTCTTATATGAGATGGGGAAACAGCTTTTCATCTCTGAACACTGTGTGATTAAATTAAATGTTCTGGACCGACATTCTGCTGTTTGGCCACAAGATGCTGCTGTTTCCTATACACAGCTAGAGACTGCACATACAGTTGCAAGAAAAAGTATGTGAGCCCTTTGAAATGATATGGATTTCTGCACAAATTGGTCATAAAATGTGATCTGATCTTCATCTAAGTCACAACAATAGACAATCACAGTCTGCTTAAACTAATAACACACAAATAATTAAATGTTACTATGTTTTTATTGAACACACCATGTAAACATTCACAGTGCAGGTGGGAAAAGTATGTGAACCCTTGGATTTAATAACTGGTTGAACCTGCTTTGGCAGCAATAACTTCAACCAAAAGTTTCCTGTAGTTGCAGATCAGACGTGCACAACGGTCAGGAGTAGAACTTGACGATTACTCTTTACAGAACTGTTTCAGTTTAGCAATATTCTTGGGATGTCTGGTGTGCATTGTTTTCTTGAGGTCATGCTACAGCATCTCAATTGGGTTGAGGTCAGGACTCTGACTAGGTCATTCCAGAAGGCGGATTTTTTTCTGTTTAAGCCATTCTGTTGTTGATTTTCTTCGATGCTTTGGGTCGTTGTCCTGTTGCAACACCCATCTTCTGTTGAGCTTCAGCTGGTGGACAGATGTCCTTAAGTTCTCCTGCAAAATGTCTTGATAAACTTGGGAATTCATTTTTCCTTCGATGATGGCAATCTGTCCAGGCTCTGACGCAGCAAAGCAGACCCAAACCATGATGCCCCCACCACCATACTTCACAGTTGGGATGAGGTTTTGATGTTGGTGTGCTGTGCCTCTTTTTCTCCACACATAGTGTTGTGTGTTTCTTCCAAACAACTCAACTTTGGTTTCATCTGTCCACAGAATATTTTGCCAGTACTGCTGTGGAAAATCCAGGTGCTCTTGTGCAAACTGTAAACGTGCAACAATGTTTTATTGGACAGCAGTGGCTTCCTCTGTGGTATCCTCCCATTAAATCCATTCTTGTTTAGTGTTTTACATATTGTAGATTCACTAACAGGGTCTTTAGCTGACACTCTAACATTCTTCTTCACCTCATTGAGCAGTCTGCACTGTGTTCTTGCAGTCATCTTTACAGGACGGCCACTCCTAGGGAGAGTAGCAGCAGTGCTGAACTTTCTCCTTTTATAGACAATTTGTCTTACCATGGACTGATGAACAGCAAGGCTTTTGGAGATACTTTTATAACCCTTTCCAGCTTTCTGCAAGTCAACAATTCTTAATCGTAGGTCTTCTGAGAGCTTTTTTGTGCAAGCAGCGTTTTGGTGTCCATCTCCAAAGCGGAATGGAGACGGAACTGAGGCAAACTGATGCATTCTGAGCAGATCCTTTTCCATTTATAATGCATTAGAATGCAAACTGATCCATTTCAGACCGCTTGTGAGAGCCCTGAACGGATCTCACAAAGGGAAAGCCAAAACGCGAGTGTAAAAGTAGACTTAATTTGAGGGTATTTACATCCAAATCAGGTGAGGAATTACAACAGTTTGCATATGTGCCTCCCACTTGTTTAGGGACCAAAAGTAATGGGACAATTGGTTTCTCAGCTGTTCCATGGCCAGGTGTGTGTTATTCCCTCATTATCCCAATTACAACGAGCAGATAAAAGGTCCAGAGTTCATTTGAAGTGTGCTATTTGCATTTGGAATCTTTTGCTGTCAACAAGATAGCAAAAACATGAGACATGGCCAAAACAACTGTTTGGAACATTCTTAAAAAGAAGGAAGGCATCTGTGAGCTCAGCAACACCAAAAGACCCGGAAGACCACGGAAAACAACTGGGGTGGATAACCCAAGAATTATTTCCCCAGTGAAGAAAACACTCTTTACAACAGTTGGCCAGATCAATAACACTCTCCAGGAGGTAGGTGTATGTGTGTCAAAGTCAACAATCAAGAGAAGATTTCACCAGAGTGAATACAGAGGGTTCACCACAAGATGTAAACCATTGGTGCGCCTCAAAAACAGGAAGGCCAGATTTGAGTTTGCCAAACGACATCTAAAAAATCCTTCACAGTTCTGAAACAACATCCTATGGACAGATAAGACCAAGGTCAACTTGTACCAGAGTGATGGTAAGAGAAGAGAATTTGGAAGAAAATGAACTGCTCATGATCCTAAGCATACCACCTCATCAGTGAAGAATGGTGGTGGTAGTGTCTTGGCATGGGCATGTATGGCTGCCAATGGAACTGGTTCTCTTGTATTTATTAATGATGTGACTGCTGATAAAAGAAGCAGGATACATTCTGAAGTGTTTCTGGCAATATTATCTGCCCATATTCAGCAAAATGCTTCAGAACTCATTGGACGATGCTTCACAGTGCAGATGGACAATGACCCAAAGCATACTGCAAAAGCAACCAAAGAGTTTTTTAAGGGAAAGAAGTGGAATGTTATGCAATGGCCAAGTCAATCACCTGACCTGAATCCGATTGAGCATGCATTTCACTTGCAGATGACAAAAATGAAGGGAAAATGCCCCAAGAACAAGCAGGAACTGAAGACAGTTGCAGTAGAGACCTGGCAGAGCATCACCAGGGATGAAACCCAGTGTCTGGTGAGGTCTATGAGTTCCAGACTTCAGGCTGTAATTGACTGCAAAGAATTTGCAACCAAGTATTAAAAAGTGAAAGTTTGATTTATGATTATTATTCTGTCCCATTACTTTTGGTCCCTTAACAAGTGGGAGGCACATATGCAAACTGCTGTAATTCCTACACCGTTCATCTGATTTGGATGTAAATACCCTCAAATTAAAGCTGACAGTCTGCAGTTAAAGCACATGTTGTTCGTTTTTTATTTCAAATCCATTGTGGTGGTGTATAGAGCCAAAAATTTTAGAATTGTGTCGGTGTCCCAATATATATGGACCTGGCTGTATGTGAAGTTCTTATTGACTTTTGACCTGGCCAGTGGGTATTGGCAGGTACCGGTGGCCAAGAAGGACAAAGCGAAGACAGTCTTCCACCTACCTATGGGACTCTACAGTTCAACTAGATGCCATTTGACCTTTCCAATGCCCTGGGAACATTCCAGCGTTTGATGGAGCACTGTCTGGGAGATCTCAACTTCGAGTCGGTATTGATATACCTTGATGACATAGTAGTGTTTTGGGCCTCCTTTGAGGATCAATTCCAGAAGCTGCGACAGGTTCTAAGACAGCTGCAAGACCATGGGCTTAAGATCAATCCCAATAGGTGCCAACTGTTTCAACAGCAGATAGAGTATTTGGGACATGTAAAGCCAGCCCCGAGCAAGGTGGAGGCCATCCAGAAGTGAGCCCAGTCAAGTACACTAGAAGAGGTGCGGGCGTTCTTGGGACTGGCTGGCTACTACAGGAGGGTTATACCCAAATTTGCTCATTTGGTGGGCCCGTTAAACAAGTTATTAAGGGGCACTGCGGGGGGGCCCAAAGAATTGTCGCTTAGAGTGGGGACCCCAGCAACAAGAGGCCTTTGAAGCAGTTAAGGGGGCGCTGACCAGTGCCCCGATTGTAGCATATGCGCGGTTCGACACACCATTCCTGCTGTACACTGACGGAAGTCTACATGATCTAAGGAAGTCTACATGGTCTGGGGACCGTGTTATCCCAAGTCCAGGATGGATATGAGAGAGTCATTGCCTATAGCAGCCAGCCTCTGCGGGAGTCAGAGCGCAATGCTCACAACTATAGCTCCTTTAAATTGGAACTACTGGCATTGGTGTGGTGCATGACTGAAAGGTTCGCGGAGTACCTGACAGGTGCAGAGGTGACCGCGATGACAGATAACAACCTGTTAGCACATCTGAAAAATGCCAAGCTCGGTGCGCTTGAGCAGAGGTGGTTGGCTCGCATTTCTAAGTACCAATACAGTATCAAGTTCTGGTCAGGAACAACAATGCCGATGCACTCTCCCAAGTCCCTGTGGGCTCAGAGTGCCGATGAGGAGCTAGAGGAAACTGAAACTTCTGATCTTGGTTGATTAGCCATGTTCCAGGACGTTGCACATTCAAGTGGGGTGGCATCCGGGATGTCAATGGTGCTGGGAAAGACGTTGGCTGATTGGGAGAGGGTCCAAAATGGCTTCCCAGACCTGTGGAAAGTGAAAGAATGGGTCCAGACTAAGAACTGGCCTCAGCCAGACGAGGGGGCTTGTCTGACTTCAGAGGGCCAAAAGTTGTTGAGGCAGTGGGATAAGCTGACTGTTACCCGGAGCCTTCTGTGTCGGACAATATATTTACAGTAAGAGCTGCAGTACCAGCAACAGATTGTCATCCCCAAGTCATTGGGAGTGGAGGCCACCCAGGAAGCCCATGAGAGTGGTGCCTATTTCGGGAGCGACAAAATCCTCAAGTGGCTCTAATGGCTAGTATACTTTCCAGATCCGGCAAACATTTTGGCCGAGGCATGTTTTAAGTGTCGGCCGTAAGAGTACTTAACAGCAGGCTCCTGTCCAGGTCATCCGGACCTCAGCACACCTTGAGCTCCATATGATCGATTATGTACAGATTGGGTACTCTCCCTCGGGACACTCATACTGTTTAGACAGATCATTTCACAAAGTATGCGGTGGCTGTACCCAGCAGAGAACAGACGGCAGAGTCGGCCGCTGAAGCAGTCTGCAAACACTTTATACAGGTGTTCGGGTGTCCACGGAGGATACATTCGGATTAGGGGCATGTTTTCAGGGTACTCTAATGAATGATTTGTACCAACTGTATGAGATCGAACGTTCCTGCACCACCCCGTATCACCCCCAGGGAAATAATGCGTCAGAGCGGTTCAACTGCACCTTGCCCCAGATGCTGCGGACTCTGAAGGACTGCCTAAAGGATCGGTGGCCCGAGTACCTATCTGAACTGATTTGGGCCTATAACAACAGGGTACACAGTACCACCGGATACTCTCCACATATGCTCATGTTTGGGAGAGCCGGACGGAAGATTAAAGATCTCCACATGTCTGATCCGATGGAGCCACTACAGAGAAATACCACTGCATGCGTGCAAGAGCACCGCCGCCGGCTGAGAGTGATCCACAAGGTTGTGGGGGAGCACCGGGGACAAATGGTACACCCTAACCCAAGACCGGTGCAGAGGGATGGCTACGCCACAGGTGATCGAGTGATGGTCAAAGCCAAGCGGTCGTCTGGGAAGTTGGATGGGCACTGGGAGGCAGTCCAATACACGGTGAAGAGGAGGGTAGACCCTGACATCCCAGTCCATGAGGTAGAGCCAATAGGCACTGGGGGACCCTAACAAAACTTGCACCGTAACATGTTGAGGCATTGTAATTTTGATTAGCCAGTGTGCGTGGAGGAGATGCCTCCTCCTGCTCAGAGTACCGAGAAAATCCCTGTAGAGGAGGAGGAGGAATGGTGGGTTGTCCCTGCCCGGCACCCACAGAGGATCCAGCTCCAGTTTGCGACCCAGGGAAAGTGTTGAGCGGTCAGCAGGTCCTCTCCGATAAAATGTGCCTGACGTGCCCAGTGCTTCTGAGCCTGTCACTTTATGAAGGTCAACAAGGACCAATGCTGGTGTTCCCCCACAGCGTTATACCCAGGTTGAGTTTGTAAGGGGAGGGTTGTCGAGGACGACAACCTTTAGTAGGGTGGCATGTGAGATGGGGACACAGTTCTCCTTGTCTGAACACTGTTTGTGTGATTAAATTAAATGTTCTGGACCGACATTCTGCTGTTTGGCAATAAGCTGTTTCCTAAACACAGCTACAGACTGCACATATATCTCAAAATTCATGAGAGAAGTGGGGTTTACACGGAGTCTGGAGAGAAGAGGAGGAGAAATCAGCCATCTCAAAGGGAGGTGAAACTAAGGAACAGTGTGAGCAGAGAATCTGATGGCATCCAGGTGTGAATGCATCCCTCAGTGACCAAAGCTGCAGCTGAGTGAAGCTGATCATGCCCAAGATCCTGATTCTGTCCAGAGGAAGGAAGATTGCTGCCAGGAATGCTGATGAGAGCAGAGAAACAAAGCAACACTGCGGTACCGCATTCTTGTTGGAGAGACATTTGTTCTGTTCAGAGTCACCAGCAGATGCAAAGCAGACCCGGCTCAGAAAGATCGTGCACGCACCTCATCACAATGTTGGCCCTTAGAGACTGAGACTAGGCCTGTAGTTAGTTAGTTAGGGTTTCTGTTTGTGTCAGGCCACAAGTATTACTACTGTTCATTTCAAAGACTCCATAACTTAAAGTGACATTTCACATTGGAGAGCTTATTAAATTCTCACAAACTCAAGCCAGACTGGTGTTTTCTTGCTCAGGGGGAATACTCAGGCACGTGCTACAGGACCAGTTATGGGAGGGGGAATACTGTAGAACTTGGTAAGATTGTAAGCTGTTGTGCTGCACCGCAGGATAGCCCCATAACAAGCACCCATACAGTGGTTCTTTTACTGTTATTAATTACCGCACTTTCCTCCTTCATCTATCGGAGGGCGCCATGCTGTGCTTCACAAGGGTCTCAGCCTTCAGACTGGGTGTATATAAATTGATTATATGTTCCCAGCATTTGTGGTTGTGTTTATTGCCACATTTAAGTAAATTTCTGTTTTGGCAAAAGCTGGGCTTGGGGTTGCTTTCCTCGTTCGTGACTTCACTGTATCCTGGGGAGCCCACCCCAGTACACGGCTTACACTTATGTTTTTAATAGATTTCAAATAAACTTGGTTTTAACATCTTATTAAAGAGTGCTGGAAGAAAATCTATGGTTGAAATAAATGTAGCACACTGACATATTTTCATATAATCTTTCTTAGAATTATTATTAAAGTTGTTAACAATTCTCCTGTGCAATCTCTAGATGTAAATCAGTCCCAGGTAATGAATATAAGCAGCTGCTGACTGTCATCTCTCCTTTGTGCTGAGGTTCTGTGGAGCTTTCAATGACCAAACTGCAGGAGAAGATCAGATCTTGTGGGTCATGGATTGGTCTCCCACATACTCTATATATTCTATGTTCGTAATCTTTCTTACATTATGTGGTCAGATATCCTCATCGTGTAGCCTGAGGAACCTGATATTTGAATTTGAATACAAATATTTACAGGAAGGAGACATCATTATCGGAGGGCTGATTTCTGCTCATGTGGACACTGTGAATGTTCCTGTATTTTCTACAAATCTCTGTTTATTCCTTTACTGCACAGAGTGAGTAGATTTTATTACTTCACACATAATTTTTTTCTCACTACACTGTATATTGTAAAATATTGCATTACTTCTCAGGAAAGATCCAGCGCCTCACATAGTCATTATATGGTGACACAGAGTGCATATCAGACCTTCATCCAGATATGGGGTCTGTGAATGCAGGGTCTTAGTACCATTAGTTCTGTAGATTTAGGTAACTTTCACACAGTCATGTTGTGAGTAATAATTTGCATTGTTATTTTTAAGGCCAGTCAGGAGGATTCCAAAGAAAAAAATAATTGCAAATTGCAAAACTTACTTTTTTGTAATTATTTTCTAAGATACTGACTAAGAATTGATTGTAAGGTCAATGTAAAATTTTCATGCCCTCACAATGTGGCTTAGTCAGGAACCATTAGACCAAAGCTATAAATACAATGTAAATGACGCTCTTTGTATATTGTGTTGATCTTATTACATTCAAGATATTGTACGTATTTCAGAGTTCAAGTTGATCCATATAAAAACATTTTGGCTTTCATTTTTGCTATTGATGAGATTAACAAAGATCCCGACTTTCTGCCCAATATTACTCTCGGCTATACAATATTTGACACATGTGGAAGTTCGAGGAAATCTCTGAAGTCTGCCATGCAAATAATGTCTGGAAAAGACGAGGAGGCTCCGAATTACTCTTGTGTGGCTGATGGAGAAGTGGCTGCTTTTGTGACTAATCCTGGATCTGATATCAACAGAGCCCTGATAGAATTCCTCAGTCTATATAAGATCACACAGGTTAGTGGCCTCTCCGTGGTATGTATCACACAACAAAATACAGATGTAGAAACAAATTGATGGTGCTAACTTCACTATACAGCAGAATATATGGTCATGTCGGGTTAGCACGGTCGCCATATGCAAAGTGTTGTTGTTGACAAGTGACATGCAATTAAACATGGCAGTTAGACAAGGCAGCAGTCTGGTAGGATATGAGAGATACACATAGACATTTTCACACTCTTGATTGGTTCAGACCTCAATCGATTCTTACCGAACCAAAGTCGATCCAATAGCCTCTAGTCTCCTAGGAATTTTTAGGAAAACTTTTTTCAGTGTTAGAGAACCAAGTGTCCAAAAATTATGTTTTATTGGGGCCATAAAGCCCACCCATGTGACACACACAAGGGCAACATGTTAAAAGAAAAAGTAGCTTGTTTTGAACAAGCCTTAAAAAATTCCCAATCTAATTGGGACAGCAGCAGTGCAGGGTGGATGTGGAAAGGTTAGAGTAGGGAAATAGGAACGTGGCATCAGCAGAAGCAGCATAGCATGGACCATAACAGTCTGTGGATGGGCTATCTATGGGTAGTAGTAGTAGTAGTGGGTGTATTAGTAGTAGTAGCGGCTATTAATAGTGGGGGCAGTAAGGGGATTAGCAGCAAGAAGTAGCAGCTGTGGCGGCAGCAGCAGTTATATGGTACATGTTGGCAGGCAGGCCGACAGCAGTTGTTGCATGATAGCAGCAACAGCAATCATAGGGTACCTGAAAGTAGGCAGGGAGCAACTAGGGTGGCCACTGGCTTCACCCCAGAAAGCTGGATCTCACTGGCCACGTCCCCAAACTGATAAACCACGCCAGCCTCTGTGAAGCCACACCCCCATCTCCTTCCCGGGGAAAAAACGGGGGAAGAACTTTCTGATTGGAAGGTGAGCTGGACTCAGCTTGGGTTCTTCTCTCCCCCTCAGTCTGCCACAGGTAGCCATGTCTGCAGCTCTAGTGACTGACTGGGGGTGAGAGAAGCCTCAGTCAGTTTCTGCAGCTCATTCTTAGACAGTACAAAGCTGCTTCTGAGCCTGAGCTACTATAAAGGTGTACATCGCTGTGTCCGTCTAGGCCCTGCGCCTGACGGAGGACAGGGAGCCTCAAAACTGGACACTGGTGGATGACGGCTTGGCCTGTCTGGGTGTCATCAAACACCCTGCAGCACTGAAAACCATCTCCAAGATGACACTGGAGGCTGGGCATAAAAAAAAACAGACAGCATACTGGGCCAGTTTGGGCCACAGTTCGAGTCTGCCTACCCAGAAGTTCACAGGGTCAAAAAACTGAGTATGCACTCTGGAGACAGGCAATAATGTACTTAGGCCTGAACCTAGCCATTGAGGTGGGTTACCACTTGCTGATTTGCCTCAGCCTGGCGTGGCACGTAAAAAAACTGTTCCATAATGTTGAGGAGACTGAACTGGCTGCTGCTATTACTGCTGCTGCGGCTTCTGCTGCTTGTGGCAGTGGGTGATTCTGTGGGGGGCAGAGAGGGGCCTCCTTCTCAGACACAATGCTGGCAGGCTCTGCTTGATGAAAGCTTCTGCAAGCTACATACACAGTGTTTCCTGGTAATAAAGTAATTTGGCCTCCCTTTTGGAGAGGCTGTAAAGGTCCCGTTTGGGATCGGAGCCTTTTTATTGCAACCAGTGTGGGCAGGGCACTTGTTCAGGTGAAGCAAGAGGTTGGTACACAGGAACAACAATATCTGTATGGAAGAGCAGGCAAGTGAGGAGAGCTTGACTGCAAGGAGCACAATAATCTCACAAGGAAGGACATGCAAGACCAGACTTAAATAGGATGTTTAATCAAGGCAGTACAAGGTGGAGACAATCAGAAAAACAGGAACTGGATTTTCAGGAGCAAGGTATTAGAGCAAGGTTCAGTAGAGAAGCTGTCCAGAGAGCTGATTAGCTCAACAAGAAGTGCTGCAGTCTGGAGCACAGGAGTTCCTAGGTACAGGCCAGAAAGGCGGAAAACATTACCAAATTTTGCTTTGCTACAGTATCAAGGGTCTAAAAGCAAGGCAATCAAGTAATCATAAGGCTGCTTTATGTCAATAAGCATGCGAGTTGCCATACTGGCCAGGGTACCCGCAGAGCCAGTTCTTTTCAACTCCGCCCTGAATGAGACGATTTGGTGTTGTGGTCGGCAGCACTATCATCCTCCTCCACCACCGACTCCTCTTCCACTGGCAGCTCAGCATCCTCATCCCCCTCCTCCATGGGAGTTTCTCCCCAACATCTACAGGGCAAACAGCAAGAAGCTGTCCTTCTTCTGCTGTCGCCCTTGCTGCATGAGCGTCAGCGTTTGTTTTAAGATATATATTAGGGGGCTAAGATCGTTCAGGCAGCAGTGGTCTCAACTGATAAATTTTGTGGCCCTCCGAAGGGCTTCAGCACCCGACAGGTGTCTTGGATGACTTCCCACTGCAATTTGTTTGTCCTAATTCCTCCCATTCCCCCACTGTCATGGCTTGGAGCCTCATTGAAATAAATTGTCAGGAACGCCTTGCATGTGCATATGAGTCATCTCCATTATGTTAGAACAGTACATCAGTCCTGACAATGTGTTGCAGTGCAGCTGAAAATAGGGAAGGGATGACAGATTCCCTTTCATTGCTGACTTGTTTGTTGCGATGTGATTTAGGACTCTGTTAGTGCATGAACCCCCTGATTGTAAAGCGCTGAGGAATTTGTTGGTTCTATAAAATTAAAGAAAAAGTATTATTATTGTTCTTATAGATAAATTATGGACCTTCTGACCCTCTCCTTAGTGATAGAGTCTCATATCCAACATCATATCAGATCACTCCTGATGACCAGGCTCGATATGAAGCTATTGTGAAGACTCTGGAGTACTTTGGATGGAACTGGGTTGGGATCATTACACCAGACAATGGAATTGGTGAAATGGAGTCAGAAACACTTAGTAAAATGATGACTCAGCACGAGATCTGTGTAGATTTTATCATCAAATTAGATAAATATGATTACACTATGAACGAAATGGGGATGAAGAAAATTCTAAATTCACGTGCGGAAGTCATAGTGGTTTCTGGTCATTTTAACAGGGATTATGCCCACACTATCTACAGAGCTCAAGTGGAAAATATCACATTGATCCTTCATGAGTCTTGGATGAGTATTGTAGATTTAGGACATATATATTATCAATTGGTCAACTGCAGCTTAATGTTTATGTCACCAAAGAAAGTAATCCCCAAGTTTAATGCCATTCAGAATGTGAACCCCATGACCCGTCCAGATGACCCGCTGCTGGAAGATCTTTGGTACATCCTTTATAACTGCCTGACTAACAATAAAAGGAAAAATAAATTGTTAGAAATGTTTTATACAGGTGAACCTACAGTTAACTGCAGTGCGATAAGTGGTTTCCCAAAAAAGATGTATAATGGTCATACTGTGTACTATGTCTACACATCAGTCTACGTTCTGGCTCATGTTCTGAATAGAATTGTAACAAGAAGCTCCAGTTTACAGACACGTGGACTAAGACATAAAGTAAGTAATATACAATCTATCTGTACAATCAGTAACTGATATAACTAATCTTATACGGTAGCATCACACTGTCACATCCAGCCCTGACCTTAATGACTTCATTACATGAGTGGACACGAGGTCACCACCCACTAGAGATGAGCGAATTGAAGTTGACGAAGTGCATTTCGATCCGAATTTCAGGAAAAATTTGATTTGCTCTGAATCCGAATTTCATGATGCTTCGTGGTAACAAATGTCATTTTTTCCTAAAATGGCTGCTGCACATGTTAGGACATGGAGCTCTGGGAACAAGGGGTCACCCACAATGCCATGCATGCAGCCAATCAGTAAACAGCCAGTCCTGTGATGTCACAGCTCTATAAATAGCCTCAGCCATCTTGGATTCAGCCGTTTTCGGCTTATTTGCCATTCAGCGGTGCAGTTATATGTACTAAAGCCTTTATTTGGGTGTATTAGTGGGAAAAAATGGGCCTATTAGCCGTTGTGTGGTGAAGTGAGAAAATTAGAGCCTTTTTTAGGGTGTATTCATTTATTTTTTATTTATTTGATCTAACAGTATGTCAGACAGAGAAGTGACAGGCCCAGCACAGGGGAGAAGCAGAGGCCTAAATGTTTCTGGCATAGGCACAGGTTGCAGCAGAGTAAGGGGTTGCGGCAGCAGGGCTCACTTCCAGAGGCCTGAGCTCCTGGTGTAAACTAGCGGTTGTGTCTTGGCAAGCAACCCAGCGGTTCTTGAATGGTTAACTCGGTCATCCACTTCGTCTCAAGTGACATCAGACAACCCCAGCCTTTAGTTGTTGGGTTTGTCAGACACAACCATTAGTTGGCATGGCCCGGGAGGAGGCCCTGTGCTCTCACCTGTTCTCAACCTGCCTCTGTCCTTTTCTGTTCCATCAGCCAGAGAAGTATTATATGCTGTGGGCTCAGCTCCACCATACAGCGAGGACGAGCTACTAAAGGACAGTCAGCAGATACTGCCCAGCCAAGATCTGGAGGAGATATCCTCCGGTAGGCAGGCAAGTCGTGATGAGGAGAGTGCCGTGGGAGCTGGTGTTGCGAGCGATCAGGCTCCTGGCTAAGAGACGGTTGAGGAGGACATCAGTGACATGCAGACAGTATTCGATGATGAGGTAGCCGATCGCAACTGGGAGGTAGGTGACGAAGGGGCTTCATCATCATCGGGAAAAGAGTGTGGCAGCTTGCTCGGCGGAGCCAACAAGTCGGTAGCGTGGCCGGGAGTCAGCAGGGTGGCAGCAATGGGAGGTTGGGAGCCAAATGTGCCTGGGGTATACCACCTGCTTCGTAGGAGCCTACCTGCCCAGAAAGTAGTGGCCTTGGAGAACCATGGCTCCAATGTGGTGGTCCAGCCTGCCGCAGAAACAGCTGCATCACCCAGTGGCACGCACCCAATTTCAGGCATTCAGGGCTCCACCACCTCAGCCGAAGGGAGCTTTCTGTCCTTCCCATCATCTACCAGTCCAGATGCTTCTGCTACTTGACCTCCTACTCCTCATCAGTCATTCCGTCAGCAATCGATTCCCGAAGAGAAAACAGTATGCGTGCACTCAAAGGCTCAGAAGCTGAAAGTGCTCCTGGCCAAGTTGCTGGTGCTGCAGTCCCTCCCTTTCCAAGTGTTGGGCTCTGCACATTTCAGAGAACTGATGTCTTGGTGGAGAGTCCCAAGCCGTCATTTATTTGCCAAAAAGGCAGTACCAGCCCTGCACAAATATGTAGAACAGAAGGTGGGCCAGTTCTTGAGCCTATAGGTGTCTGCCAAAACGGCGTGTCTGCAGCGCCGACGTGTGGGGCTGTAACTACGGTCAAGGACAAGATATGTCCTTTACAGGCCACTGGGTAACTGTGGTTCCTGCCCAGCCAAACTACCAACTTGGCCAGGTGACGCCGCTTCCGCCTCCAAGTGCTCACGGCATTGGTCCTGCGACAATGTCAGCCTATGCCTCCTCATCTTCCACCGTGTCCTCAGCCTCCACTGCAGGAACAATTCACAGTGCTCCTCCAGCATACCACATGTGCAGGGCACAGTGGTGTCATACTGTTCTACACCTCGTTTGCCTGAGCAAACTGAATCACACAGGGGAGGAAATGCTCTGTGTCTTTCATCAAGAAATCAAATCCTGGCTTTCTCCACGATAACTCAAAATCGGAACCATGGAGACCGACAACGGAAAGAACATGGTGTCAGAGCTGCGTCTAGGAGGGATGAGAGATGCGGCCTGCATGCCACATGTGTTCAATCTGCATGTCAAGCGGTTCCTGAAATCTTCTTCCCATCTGCAAGACATCATGAAAATGGCCAGAAAACTTTGCATGCACTTCAGCCACTCGTGCACCGAAAAGCACACACTCCTTCAGCTGTAGCGGCAGAACGGCATCCCCCAACATAGGCTGATATGCAACATTTCCACCCGCTGGAATTCCACCCTCCATATGTTGGACTGACTATACGAACAGAGAAAGGCCATAAACGATTTCTTGATGATCCAAGCAGACAGTAGTACTCCCCTGTGTATTTCAATGTCAGCCAATGATAGCTCATGCGTAACACTTTCTGTTTTATCAGGCCCTTTGAGGAGGCCACTGTCACAAAACGGCCCTGAGCGCGCCGTCCAGCGGGCCACGTGACTAATAACTCAGACAATTTGAAAGACCATTTTCCTTCCTTTTATAGTTCGGTTGTGCGTTTAAGTGTATGGACATCTTATTTCGTGCTAGATTTGGTTACTGGTGTTGTGCTTTTAAATGTATTCTCTTTTCCCTTTGTTGTAAGGATTGGAATGGCCTGGTTGAAATGCAATTGTATGCTAATTACTGTGTACCTCACCTCTCCAGGGCTGTAAGAAGGCCATCTGTATGCAAATCCGATGGTCTGATTCAAGCCTGGACATGTCTAGGGTTACATAAGGCTTGCAGTGTGTGTATAAATGCATGTGTCCAAGACCCTAAATAAATCAGTCAGTCCCTGTTTCAAGTCATACAGCAACGTCTGGTGAGTGATTCCAGGGCGCAACACATTGTACCAAGAAGGCCGGGCCCCTCGGGCTGATCTCCACCGTGGGTGCCCCATCCCCTCCGCAGACGTCCGAGACATCACCAACCAGGGGGTCAGATAGGAGCAGGACCGCAGGCGGACACACCATTCCGTCACACTGGTGGCAGCGGTGGGATTGCTCTCTGCACCCCCAGAAGAGACCCTCATCTCAGCATGGCAGCCTACGCCAGCTGTAAACGAGACACTCTGCGAGATCTGCTGGAGAACCGTGGAGGGACTGCGGGCTCGAAAACCAAGGATGCTCTGGTCGAAGAGCTAATGGACATGGATCAGCGGGAGAGGGCCGCGCCCGTACCCCCACCACCGACCCCCTCCCAGGCACCCATCTCTGAAAATTCCTTCCAGAAAAAGGTACAGCAGCGGGCAGCGACTTACGGAGAAGCCCCGACGGAAGCCACCTTCCACAAGATTGTCCAAGAAATCGCTCAAGAGGAAGAGCGGGAGAGGGTACGCCAGCATGAGCTACGGCTGGCAGAAATCCAGTACCAGAGAGTGGAGAGCCCCAACCCCGAGAGACCAGCGGCCCGGAAAGTACCCTTCCAGGTCTTCAAGACTTTTAACGAGGCGGAGGAAGAGATCGAGAGCTTTCTCCAAGACTTTGAGCGGTCGTGCCAAATACATGAGGTTCAACGTTCCGCTTGGGTCGGAATTCTCGCCTGTAAGTTGACCGGACGAGCTGCGGAGGCCTATCGAACCGTCCCAGACGAGGAAGCCCGGGACTACGAGCAGGTAAAGCAAACCTTACTGGCCCGCTTTGCCATCACTCCCGAGGCCAGCCGGATGAAGTTCCGGAACTCACGCCGGCCCAACAGCACTACTTATGTGGAGTGGGCACACCGGCTGCAAAGAGACCTGAAGACCTGGTTCGCAGGGAGCAAAGCTCGAACCGTGGAAGACATCACCCAGCTGTTCCTCCTCGAACAATTCTTTGACCACACCGCCCCGGCAGTACGGGAGTGGGTGAGGGACAAGAAGCCCCAGACGGTGCAGCAAGCGGCTACCTGGGCAGATGAGTATACGGACACACGGAAACCCAATGGGACAGAGCAACCCCCACCCCTTCGACCCACACTATCCACCGGCACCCAGACTGGCGAACCGCCCCCAGACAAACCGCTCGCACTCCACGGTTACCATCCGATGTTACGGGTGCGGCCAGGGGGGGCACTACCGTCAGAACTGTCCCAACCAACCTCCCCCTGCGCGGGGACCCCCCCGAGCACCACCTGCGGCCCACTGTTACCAAACCGAATCCCCGTATTGGGACCCCCAGGAAGAATGGGGGATGCTGCACGAGGCCGACCCCGTACAAGCTGCCTCGGCTGACAACCGCCAACACCACCGACAGGCGGTGTGGATCAACGGGCGGGCTGCCGAGGGCCTCCGAGACTCCGGCGCCACCATCACGCTCGTGCGCCCCCACCTGATATCCAAAAAGAACCGGCTAGACCACACCGTCGCTGTCCGCGTGGCCGGAGGAAAAGTGCTTCGACTCGCTACTGCCCGAGTCCACCTTGATTGGGGGTCTGGGGAGGGATCTGTGAGGGTGGGTTTACTCGACCAACTACCGGCTGAAATCCTCCTTGGGAACGACCTGGGACGCTTGGTCTCGGCCTACGCCGTCGGGACCCAGGTGAGACCACAACCCAAACCCCGACCAAACGAGACCACATCCCCTCGACCTGACCACCCCCTCGCATTGGGCTCCCCGGCCACCTTCCGACACCAGACTCAGACCGACCCCACCCTAGAGAGGTATCGCGACCGGGCCGGCAAGGGCCCGGAAGGCGCAAGGGACGATAGCATTGAGTGGGAGGATGGGTTATTGTATAGGTACACCGCAAGGGGGGGCACTCGGAAGACACAGGCTCCCCATAAACAATTAATAGTCCCTCAGGCCCCTAGACAGGAGCTCCTGAGACTGGCCCACGACATTCCCCTCGCCGGTCACCTAGGGGTGACCAAGACCCGACACCGGTTAACACAAGCGTTCTTTTGGCCCCGTCTTAGTGAGGATGCCCGAGAGTACTGTCGCACCTGCCCGGTTTGTCAGAAGACGGGGAAAACCGGAGACCACCCGAAAGCCCCACTGCACCCCATGCCCATCATACAAGAACCCTTTAGTCGGGTGGCGGTCGACATAATTGGCCCCCTACCTCGCCCCAGCGCCACCGGGAAGAGATATATTCTCACCGTGGTGGACTACGCCACCCGATACCCCGAGGCGGTGGCCCTGTCCAACATCCAGGCTGACACCATCGCCGATGCCCTCCTACGGGTGTTCTCTCGGGTAGGATTCCCACGGGAGATTTTGTCTGATCAGGGCTCCCAGTTCACTGCTGAGCTGACCCAACAGCTCTGGCGCCTGTGCGGTGTTAAGGCGCTTCACAGTGCCCCATATCACCCTCAGACGAACGGGCTGTGCGAACGGTTTAATGGGACCCTGAAACAGCTAATCCGAGCCTTCGCCCACGAAAGGAAGGACTGGGAAAAATACCTGCCCCACTTGTTATTTGCCTACCGAGAGGTCCCCCAAGAATCGACCGGGTTCTCCCCCTTCGAATTATTGTACGGACGCAGGGTCAGGGGTCCCTTGGATTTAGTCAGGGCTCAGTGGGAGGGAGGACAGGAAGCCGATGGTCTCCCCGTCCTGAGTTACGTCCTGGAGCTCCGAGAACGCCTGACCGAACTCACAGAATTAGTTCAGGGGAACATGCAGGCAGCTCAGGCCCAGCAGAAGGCATGGTACGACCGCTCTGCCCGCAGCCGCTCGTTCCTCGTGGGGCAGAAAGTCCTGGTGTTAAAGCCACAGCGGCAGAATAAGCTGCAGGCGTCCTGGCAGGGCCCTTATCGGGTGGTAACCTAAGTGGGAGAAACCACCTATGTGGTCGTCAGCTGTACCGACACCAGGATTCAGCGGACGTTCCATGTCAACATGCTCAAGGCCTACCACGAGCGCCCGGAGACGGTGTCGGCCATCTGTGCTCCAGCCACCGAGGAGGCAGAACAGTTTCCCCTGATAGAGCTTCCTGGGATAGATAGTCAGCCCTCAGGGGTAGCGCAGGTGCAGCTGGGGGAGGAGTTGGGACCCCATAAACAGGCACAGGTTAGGCAGCTGCTCCAAGACCGCCAAGAGATCTTTTCTGCCCTCCCCGGCTATACCAGCCGGACCGTGCACCAAGTAGAAACCCCCGGCCAGAGACCCCTCCGGCAACCAGCATACAGACTCCCGGAGGCAGTACGCGAACCCATGCGGGCTGAAATCCGGGAAATGCTGGAGCTGGGGGTGATCGAGCCCTCGGCCAGTCCCTGGGCATCGCCCGTAGTCCTGGTCCCCAAAAAGGACGGTACCACTCGGTTTTGCGTCGACTACCGGAGGTTAAACGAATGCACCATCACTGATGCTTACCCCATGCCCCGAGTCGACGAGCTGTTAGACAAGATCTCCCAGGGCCATTTCTTGACCACCGTCGATCTGTGCAAGGGGTACTGGCAGATTCCCCTTGCAGAGGAGGCGACCCCGAAGTCGGCCTTCATCACCCCCTTCGGCCTGTACCAATTCCGGGTCATGCCGTTCGGGATGAAGAACGCTCCGGCCACCTTTCAGAGGTTAATCGATCGCCTCCTCGATGGCCTACAGGAGTTCGCTTGTGTGTACCTGGACGACATAGCCATATACAGCCAGACCTGGGAGGAACACCTCCACCATCTGGGGGTGGTATTAGATCGAATCAGGGACGCCAACCTGACCCTTAAACCGGAAAAATGTAAAATAGGGATGTCCGAGGTGCAGTACCTCGGCCACCGGGTGGGCTGTGGGACCCAGCGACCAGAACCCGCCAAGGTAGAAGCCATTCTAGAATGGCCCACCCCCGTGACCAAGATCCAGGTCCTCACCTTCTTGGGCACCGCGGGGTACTACAGGAAGTTTGTCCCCCACTACAGCGACCTCGCCAAACCCCTGACAGACCTGACCAAGAAATCCCTACCCCGCCAAGTCCTGTGGTCCCCGGAGTGTGAAGCAGCCTTCCAGAAGCTGAAAACCGCCCTAACCAAAGCCCCCCTCTTAGCAGCTCCGAATTATAACAAACGTTTTATCGTCCATACAGACGCCTCAATGTTCGGACTGGGAGCCGTGCTAAGCCAAGTGGGGGAGGACGGGGGGGATCATCCGGTGGCGTACATCAGCCGCAAACTCTTACCCCGGGAGGTGGGATACGCCGCGGTGGAGAAGGAGTGTTTGGCCTTGGTCTGGGCCCTGAGGAAATTTCAGCCATATGTTTACGGGCGGTCCTTCACCGTTATGACCGACCACAATCCACTGGTGTGGCTCAACCGGGTGGCGGGGGAAAACGGACGCCTGTTGCGGTGGAGCCTGGCCCTCCAACCATTTAATTTTACGGTCCAGTACCGGCCCGGGTCTCAGAATGGGAATGCTGATGGACTATCGCGGCAATGTGCCCGGGAACCCGGAGACCTGAGCTCACCGACTCCCCCTATTCGACCCGTTGGGGTCCAACCGTGTCCGTCGGACTTTATTGGGGGGGAGAAATGTCACAAAACGGCCCTGAGCGCGCCGTCCAGCGGGCCACGTGACTAATAACTCAGACAATTTGAAAGACCATTTTCCTTCCTTTTATAGTTCGGTTGTGCGTTTAAGTGTATGGACATCTTATTTCGTGCTAGATTTGGTTACTGGTGTTGTGCTTTTAAATGTATTCTCTTTTCCCTTTGTTGTAAGGATTGGAATGGCCTGGTTGAAATGCAATTGTATGCTAATTACTGTGTACCTCACCTCTCCAGGGCTGTAAGAAGGCCATCTGTATGCAAATCCGATGGTCTGATTCAAGCCTGGACATGTCTAGGGTTACATAAGGCTTGCAGTGTGTGTATAAATGCATGTGTCCAAGACCCTAAATAAATCAGTCAGTCCCTGTTTCAAGTCATACAGCAACGTCTGGTGAGTGATTCCAGGGCGCAACACATTGTACCAAGAAGGCCGGGCCACTCGGGCTGATCTCCACCGTGGGTGCCCCATCCCCTCCGCAGACTTCCGAGACATCACCAACCAGGGGGTCAGATAGGAGCAGGACCGCAGGCGGACACACCATTCCGTCACAGCCACGTTATTTGTCTTTCGCCAGGACTGCGGGATAAACATCATTCCACTGCTTCATATCCTGAAACAGATTGCTGGTAAATCTGTCTGGTCAGGGGACTGAATACGTGGTGCCTACATCTCACGGCCACACGAGCCCTGTGGGGGCTGAACTGGAGGAGGAGTACATTGGAGCAAAAGCAATGTGTAGCGAAATGGGTGGTTTTTCTACACAGGAGACAGGAGAGGAGGAGCTAGGGCAGCCGGAGGAGCAAGAAGTAGATGAGAAAGATGAGGCAGATGACCCAGGCACACAGTGGCAGTATGCACTGGAGATGCAGGCAGGGAGTCCCTCCGAGTCACTTGCGCAAATGGCCCGCTGCATGCTCACTTGCTTGGTTAGTGACAGCCGAATTGTCACCATTCGGCAGAGGGATGACTTTTGGATCTTCACCTTGTTGGACCCTCGCTACCGGTCTAAAATGGGGGCCTTTTTTTACACCCGCTGAGAGGGAGGGCAAACTGAACTACTATAGAGACATCCTATACAGTCAGTAGGCCGCTGCCTATCTGTGCCATCATCCATCCTCTCACCGGGGGGCCCTCTGCGCTCTCGTTCCACTGCCATGGCATCTGTGGTGGGGTGGGGGCGTAGGAGCAGTACCAGCTCCATCAGCAGCAGCTTGAGTCTAGAGTCGATGATAAGAAGCTTTCTAAACCCGCCTAGTGAAGCAACTACTCACAGCAGCAGCTAGACCTGGAGCAGGACTTGAACCAGCAGGTGGTGGCATACTTGGACAGCACCTTGCCACCCCATATTAAATATCCGCTGGACTACTGGGCAGCCAAACTGGATTTGTGCCCCAACTGGCCGAGTTTGCCCTGGAAAAGATGTCCTGCCCGGTCAGTAGTGTGGCATCAGAGCAGGTGTTTAGTGCTGTGTGGGCCATAGTTACCCCAAAGAAAACTCATCTGTCCACCAAAAATGTGGCGACCTTTGTCAAGATGAATCAGGCGTGGATCAGCCAGGATTTCCACCCACGAATGCCTGATGCATCAGATTAGATCATCCATGCTGCCTCACCCAAACCTTGAAAAAAGAGAGTGGTTTCTTATGGCTACCTGCCTCAGCTTCTATTCTGATGCTGCCACTCGGCTGATGCCACACATCTGATGCCAAGTGCTTCTTACACACTCCATCATCAGCAGGTACTGTTATTGCTACCCACCTCCCCACTCTGTCAACGGGTCACTCTGTGGTCTCCTGATGCTGCTGCCACCTCACCACTCAGGTCTCCTCATGCTGCTGCTGCCACCTCCACACTATGTCACCTTGGCAATCTGTGGCCTCCTCATGCTACTGCTGCTGCCACCTCCACACTATCTCACCTTGCCACTCTGTGGCCTCCTTATACTGCTGCTAACTGAAAACTATGTCACCTTGCCACTCTGTGGCCTCCTCATGCTGCTGCTGCCACCTTCACACTATGTCACCTTGCCACTCTGTGGTCTCCTCATGCTGCTGCTAAATCAAAACTATGTCACTGGGCCACTCTGTGGCCTCCTCATGCTGTTGACACCTCCACACTCTGTCATTGTGCCACTCTGTGGCCTCCTCATGCTGCTTAGGTGCCTAAATCAGATTCTACCTTTCAGTTAAATTCTAAAGTTCCTTTTCCCAAAATGAAGTGAAGTCTGGAAGAACCGATCTTACCAGTCCCAATATATCCACACCTCTGGATGCCTAGTGATGTACTTTACATTCCACCTCATGTGGAGGTCAGTTCTCAGTTCCATTAAGCATCTTCAGTACAGAAAGAAAGGTGATTGTCATTTTTTTTGTTTTGTTTTTACTGGCACAAATGGGGGCATTCTAACAATGTGGGGACATAAAGAGGTTGCCATTATATTGTGGGGGCCATCATGGCAAAATGGGGAAAGTGGGAAATTCTAACACAAAGGGGAACATTTTATTGTTGGGGTGTTGCTGTTTAGTGGGTTTTCAGAGGTCACCAATACTGTAAGGGTAGTCTGGACACCATTAGAGTTAGGGGAGAGCTATCACTATATAGGACACAACAAGGGGTACATTTACTCTCTACGCTACCAAGGGGGGTTATTGCTGCCTAGGACACTATGTCTTGGGAGCCCAGGTCCACAATTTTCCCAGGGACCCGTAGGACTCTAGTTAAGCCAGTGACTCTCCATGTCTCTGACTGAAGGATGTACGTTCTTTGAAGATTTTCTTTTTCAGCTTGTGGGCTCATAGATGGGTTCTTTGAGTTTTTTCAGGTGCTGACATTTTTTGTGCAGGTCTTTGTTTGTGACTCTTCTGTTCTTGATTGTTGCTGCTTTATACAGTAGTTAATATTATAATTTTTTTACTCCCCTTAATTAATGTCCTTTCTGAATCCATTCCCTAGGCTTGGTCTTGCCTAGGCTTGGTCTTGCGGAAGTACTGTTTCGTCTTGACTGTTAAGATTGTTTTGGCAGGATGAACTTTTTGCATCTATTTTTTTCAAATGCTGAGAGGGAGAAACCTGGCATCTTTATGCGAAAAATATTGTCATGGGGAAAAATGTAATCCTTCTTTTCTTAATTTGAGTTCATGGATCTTCTTAAACCCAAAACTTCAAACTTATCTCCTTTTCCCAAGCAGTATTGCAGAAGCTGTTCCCATAGCCTTATTCTAACTGATACTTACTCACTCTTTGAGTGCATTCACCTTAACCTTCCCCCCCTTCCGGTACACTTCTCCTTCTCCTTAATCCTTGAATCATTTATTTTTATACAGTACAAGGATAGTTCACCAATCTTACCGATATACGTGCAATGGTGAACATTGGTGTAAAATGCTTGTATGCAGATGTTTGTTTTTCATGTTTATTATGCTGAAAGAATTAAATAGAAACCAACTGAAATAAAAAATGAGGATTGCTAAAATTTGGGTTTGTATTTCTTTTGTAAGAAAGAGTCCTTATCCAAATGTAAGCACAGGTACAGATTTAGCAGAGTTAACACTCAAACTCTTAACTCAAATTTCTTAACTCATCGTTATCTGCTGAAACAAAAGCCATTGAAAAGCAATTGACGGTGTTGGCTTAACACAACTAGTTTAGATAACATGTCTCATAAAGGATACTTATAGAAAATCTAATTAAAAAAAAAAAAACATGTGAGGTGCATTTTTGCATGTCCTGCACCTAAAATGTTATGCATGCCAAATGTGACAAATAGTTTTTTCCCCAAATGGCTCTTCTCTAATTCCCCTATGGTCAGTCTGCCCCTGTTGCTCATTTAGTGACCCCATGTTGTGCTGTTTTTGGCTCATGGTGTTGTGGTTTGTATTGTAAATTAGAATTGTCTAATTAGAAGAAGAATCTGAAGAAATGTAATTTGTGACAATTTTATTGTTTTTGGCAGCTGTCTAAATATATGAGAAATTCTGTTTATATGGATTATTCTGGAAACACCATTCTCTTTAATGAGAGAGGAAATCTGCCCTCCGAGTGGCATTTAGTAAACTTGGTTTTTCTGAAAAATCAGAAACATTATCTTTGTTATAATACACATGTGGCCTCCTTTGAAGAATCTCCACAAAAGAAAGCCGTACTTAACATTGACCTAGGAAACATTACATGGAAAAATGACAGAGTAAGAGAAGATAAATGATAAATGACTGTTATATAAAAAGTTTCTATAATTGCCATAAATATAAATACTAAACCAGAAATACTAAAATTTACAAATCTGGATATTATTCTGGTGTGTACTAATTTATTAATCAGAAGTTATACATTAATCTATAAATTGCTCTTTAAGACGTTTATTTATGTGTGTTCTGCCTCTCCAGTCTAAGCATTGAAAGTGTGATCTCTGTAACTTACAGTTGTGATGAGATAGCGGTAACATCAATCTTAGGTGAATTGGCCGACAGTGACTCGATCCAAACGATTGTAGATCATGAAGGAGTTTATTCCAAACTGTGCATATCATACACCGATGAACAAATGGATAAGTCAAAAAATCATGGTGTGAGCAGCTAACAGGACACATGTGGCTGAGATGAAGAGTGAAGCCAGAATGCAAGGGGGAGAGGGGAGGAGACTATACAGAGAGCACAGCAGGAGGGGAAGAGAGAAGGGACACACAGAATAAAAAGGCAAAACATGCATGTGTAACATGACAAATCTATGATTTCTAATAACAATAATAAACTTTAAATAAGTCCATGAATAATAGATGTTTCTTCTTCTGGAAGATCTGCAAACCGAAAAGGAACAAGAAAATTTTAACAAGGAAAACATTACTACAACACTTGTAGACGTGCTCTTTAAAGTGTTGACAGCGTTAGGCGGAAGATAGATCCGTGAGTCCATCTTAAGAGGGAAAGGCACCAACATGCACAAGTCCTTCTTAACTCCCTTTGCATCAAAAGTGGGTGTTTTTTAAAACTAGAAACATTTTCAAGCTTTTTTTCAACAATGACAGATTCAGCAAACGCCGCAAAATTAGGATTTTTCCCTAAATGGGTGTTTTTTTAATAACGGAATATGACAGCAGTATATAACGCTTGAATTTCACACTGACAGATGCAGCAAGGGCTGTCAAATTTAGTATTTTGCCCCAAAAGGTTGTTTTTTAAAACCCAGAAAATTATTGCTGTATTTCTAGCTTAAATTGCACACTGACTAATGCGGCATAGGCCCCAGATGGTAGGTATTGCCAAAAATGGGTGAATTTTTTAAACCCAGAATATAATTGCAGTATTTCAAGCTTCTATTTGACTGTCTCAAATGCACATATATGCTGTGCTGGTGCCCAGAACTTACATAAAATGGCCGCCGCCCACCTAACTAACAGACGGATAAAAGTTATTTTTCTGGGTCACTGGGCTCAGGGCAGGGTAAAAAGATTGTGTACTGCACCCACAAAACAAAATCGAGGTAGATCGCTGAGTTAACAAGCACTTCAGATTAAAGATTCTGTCCTATTCTCTCCCTCACAGCAGCAGCATCCTATCGCTTCACTAATCAGAGCAGAGTGATGTGCAGCGCTACGTGACTCCAGCTTATATAGAGGCTGGGTCACATGCTACACTGGCCTATACCCGAACTTTTACTGAAATGTTCGGGTCCAGGGTCCAGAAGTCCTAAAGTTCGGTACGAACCTGAACTTTACAGTTCGGGTTCGCTCAACCCTAGTCATGAGCAATGTGAATAGGACACTCGTACAGCAGAAGACCACTTGGAAAAACTTTCAAAATGGTGAGATTTCAGTTTCACCTTTGCGTCCACGGAGGTATTAAGTGTAACTACAATGGCCTTGATTTCCTTATCGGACTCCAGATGGATAAGTTCAAAGGTAGACTCTACAGGGCTTGAGAAGTATTCGTCATTCAAGAGTACTGGTGGAGAAATCCATGATGTATCCAAAAAAGCAACAGCAGGTACTGCACAACGCCTAGGTCGGCAGGGTTAAGATCAGTGGGTACATAGTGCCATTGCTCGGGAATAAAGAATTTCCTAATGCGTTCCACTCGATTGCCAACATACACATGGAACTGTCTTGTTTGATTGTGTATGTATCCTAGCCCGATTTTGCTGTCTGTGTAAAAGTCAAAGGAGTGAATGTTAAAGTCTGTTTCATGCTTTATAAGCTCAGCAATTTCAACAGCTAACATGACTGCACAGAATTCAAGCCTTGGAATAGTATGTGCAGGCTTTGGAGTTAGCTTGGCCTTTCCCATGAGATAGACTACCGCGGCTATGGCTTCCATAGATGCATCAGAAAAGACATGGATCTCTAGTCTGGTGGCATTATTCAAGGACGCAAGAGTGTAAGATCATGGTATCTTAAACTGTTCTGATGCCTGGAGAGACTGCTTCCAGGATTCCCACCTTTGTTGTTTCTCTTTGGGTAAAAGGGTATCTCAGTCATTGTTCTCTGAAGTATGTTGTCTGAGTAATATCTTGCCGTGAATAGTAAAGGGTGCTATAAATCCCAAGGGATCATAGATACTGTTTACTGCAGACAGTACTCCTTGTTTGGTCAAGGGCTTGTCACAGACTGATGTTTGAAATGTGAACGTGTCTTGTTTAACATCCCACAGCAATTCAAGGCTGCGTTGCGTGAGGGAAAGGTCAGAACCTAGTTGGAATTTCCTAGCACTGACAGCATGATCATCAGAAGGAGATGCTCTCATTACCTCATTGTTGTTGGAGATGAGTTTGTGTAGTCTGAGGTTGGCAGTAGCGAGCATGTTCTGAGTTCTGATGAGAAGGTCAATGGCTTCTCCTTCCGTAGGTAGAGACTTCAAACCGTCGCCTGGGTAGAAGTTCTTTTCAACAAACTGACTTGCATCAGACCCGAACTCATGTTTGCCTTTTTGGTCCGTTTTTCTCAGTCTGTAATTGGCAACTGCGGAGGAAGGACTATTACAGAAAACATGTACTTTCATCTGATAGTCTATAACCTCATTGTTGACATCATTATAGCGGTACCATCGGAACCTGAGGACAACGAAACAATGAAACATTTGTTAGATGTCGGCCATAATGGCAATCAGGTCTTGTCTAAAGCGGAGTAAGACTCCTAGGATGTTGTTGTTCAGGTTAGGAACAGTGAGAAGATTGTCATTAAGAGGAATGCCTTCATGACAAGCACTTGCGTCAAAGACCACTCTAATCTGGTCAGGCTTGCGAGAATGGTAGATACCAAAACACGGGAGGTACTAGCATTCTTCTCCTTGTGTAAGAGGGGGTGCAGGCTCGGTATCATCTATCTCAAATACTTCCTGCATAAAGTTGACAAAATGTTTCTTCATCTCCAGTTTCCGGTTCAGGTTGCGCTCTAAAGAGATGAACCGTGAATCTGCATGTTGTCTATTGTTTTGAATTCTATTCCTTGGGGTGCGAAATGGTAGCGGTGCTACCCAGCTGTTGGAATCATCTTGGTAGAACTCTTCACTTATGGTTCTCAAGAATTCCTTGTTTTCCATCGTGGCTGCTACTGTAACTCGTTGTATCTTGTGGTTACCTTAAACACTGTGTTACCAATGTTGTCATCCCAGAAGATAAATGTTTTCCTATCATCTAGTATGATGTGCTTTTGCGTACATTTGTCACACAGCTTTTCTTTCACACTGTAGTGATGTTGTCATCGTGGAAAACAAGTAGTCTGTCCATTTGACAGAATGTGTGTTTTAAAGAAAGAAACTGAGAAAGGTTTCCTGACGTTGCAAGACAGAAGTTGCCTATGGTGACCCAGCCCAGATCCAGACGCTGGTGCATCATGTGGGCCATTGATTTTGTGGCAAACCTTGTGGACACTTTAAATGTCTCTCACGAGTAACAGCAGGAATTTTCATCAAAGGCTGGAATTTGATTAGCTATGTCATTCAAGTTAGAATAGTGAAAACCAGCTTTAGGAGTGGGATCTCATCCTTGTAAGTTGGGATCAGATTGATAGTAGGGAAGGGTATTTCTAAGTTGCTATTGAGAGAAGTAACTACTAGACCACTGGCTCTTCTACTCAAGACTTCTGTAATGCCTGCATCTCCTGCTATGCCTAACAGATCAAAGAACCTTATACTTTCAAGAAATCTGTTACTCTGATTGTCAAGAATGGTATACAGTCTTATGGCCCTTTTAGGTTGGCTCTGCATTGGCCCTGTGTGTATACACAAATCAAGCATATCTTTGCACAGGATTTCCCACAAAGTCCTTCCCCACAGACTTCCGTGCATGTAGAGAATACTGGGGTGGCGGCAGCTGTTTGTTCAGTGTGCTCCCTGCCATGCTTTGCCCTGGGAGGGATGTCTGTGGATGGAGTAGAGCTGCGTTGGTACAGATGAAGGGCTTGTACGTGGTTGTCACTACCGCATTCCATGCATTTAATGACAGCATTACAGTCTTTTGCAAGGTGTTCTGTGGAGGCACAGCATCTTAAACAAACTCAAAATCCCTTTAAAAGTTCCTTAGTTTCTTGGAGAGGTTTCTTTCTGAATGCATTTCGTAAGTGGATGTGGCTTTTTATGTATGGGACATTGGCGATTTGGATCCTCAAGTTTTTTGTTTTGCCCAGTCTTTTGAAGAACCGTAGCAGGTGCAGGTTGAACATCAGTCCTCTTCACTGATACTGAGCCCCTGGAGAAGGTGGACTGAAAGGGTAACAGTCACCGTAGAAGGAACTTGGGTCATTCATCCTGCAGCAGGATTGGAGGTGTAAATGGTTTAAGTCTCTTAATACGTTCAGCAGACTGGGTACCTAGCCACCTGATGAGTAGATCCAATTCTTCTGCAGCAGTAATGTCTAGCTTGGTGATTGTGGCTTTAAAGGTGAATTTCCAGCCTCTGTAATTTTCAGGTTTTTCATCAAACATGGTAAGGCCTGTCCTAGTGAGTTCTCTGCAAAGCATGTACTTACCAAACTGTGACATGTCTGTGTTTTCAGACTTTGGGTATACAATTGCAGGTGGGACAGAGTTAGTTATAATGGCTGGTACACTCACATAGGGCGACTGTGCGTTCTTCCGTGCAGCTTCAGCTTCCATCTCTGCTTTCTTCTGTGCAGCTTCAGCTTCCATTCGTGCAGCTTCAGCTTCCATCTCTGCTTTCTTCTGTGCAGCTTCAGCTTCCATTCGTGCAGCTTCAGCTTCCATCTCTGCTTTCTTCCATGCAGCTTCAGCTTCAATCTCTGATTTCTTCCGTGCGGCTTTGGCTTCCATCTCTGCTTTCTCTTGGGCGAAGGCTGCCTGGATTTTAGAAGCTTGAGCATCAGCGCGGGCTTTGAATAGTTCTTGGCTGAGAGAATAAGATGTTGATCTTAAGGATTTGAAAGATAGTGTGGAGCGCTTAGAAGTTGTGGAGAGATGGGATCTGGATTCATGGAGATGTGTGATTTTTACATCTGTTTTTGTACTTGCTTGTATTACCTAATCCTCTCTCGAAAGAGTTAGCTCATTCAATTCCTTGAATTCTTGTAAGGAATCTTCTGTGTTGTACCGCTTTAACCCCTTAAGGACCCTGCCATTTTTCACCTTAAGGACCAGGCCATTTTTTGCAAATCTGACATGCGTCTCTTTATGTGGAGATAACTTTAAAACGCTTTTACTTATCCAAGCCATTCTGAGACTGTTTTCTTGTCACATATTGTACTTTATGACAGTGGTAAATTTGAGTCAAAATATTTCATTTTTATTTAGAAACAAATTCCAGATTTACCAAAACTTTGGAAAAATTAGCAATTTTAAAAATTTATATTTCTCTGCTTTTAAAACAGATAGTGATACCACCTAAAATATTTATTACTTTACATTTCCCATATGTCTACTTCATGTTTGGATCATTTTGTAAATTACATTTTTTTTTTTTTTTGGCTAGAAGGCTTAGAAGTTTAGAAGCAAATCTTTAAAAAAAATATTAGAAAATTTCCAAAACCCACTTTTTAAGGACCAGTTCAGGTCTGAAGTCACTTTGTGAGGCTTACATAATAGAAATCACCCATAAATGGTCCCATTTTGGAAACTACACCCCTCAAGGTATTGAACACTGATTTTACAAACTTTGTTAACCCTTTAGGTGTTTCACAAGAATTAAAGGAAAATGTAGACAAAATTTCTGAATTTCACTTTTTTGGCAGATTTTCCATTTTAATCAATTTTTTTTCTGCTAACAAAGCAAGGGTTAACAGCCAAACAAAACTCAATATTTATTGCTCTGATTTTGTAGTTTACAGAAACACCCATATGTGGTTGTAAACTGTTCTACAAGCACATGGCAGGGCACAGGAGGAAAGGTTTTTGAAGGCAGATTTCAGTAGGATAATTTTAAGTTGCCATGAACCATGAACCCCTAAAGTAGAAACTCCAGAATATGACCCTATTTTGGAATCTACGGGATAAGGTGGCAGTTTTGTTGGTACTATTTTAGGGTACATATGATTTTTTTTGTTATTTACAATGTTGATCTGACAGGATAGATCATGTGGTATTTTATAGAGCAGGTTGTTACGGACGCGACAATACCAAACATGATTTTTTTTGGTAGTTTTTTTCAGTTTTACATAATAAAGCATTTTTGAAAAAATATATTTTTTTGGGGGGGCGACTGTCTTATGTAGGGTATCATTTTTTTCAGTATGAGATGCAGCTTTGATTGGTACTATTTTAGGGTGCATATGAATGTTTGATCTCTTGGTATTACATTTTTTGTGACGTAAGGTGACAAAAAATTGCTTTTTTGACACACTTTTTATTTTTTACGGTGTTCACCTGAGGGGTTAGGTCATGTGATATTTTTATACAGCAGGTTCCTATGGACACGGTGATACCTAATATGTATACTTTTTTATTTATTTAAGTTTTACACAATAACAGCATTTTTTAAACAAAAAATAATAATGTTTTAGTGTCTCCATAGTCTGAGAGCCATTGTTTTTTTTATTTTTTGGGCGATTGTCTTAGGTAGCATTTTATTTTTTATGGGATAAGATGGTTTGAATGGCACTATTTTGGGGTGCATATAACTTTTTGATCGCTTGCTATTACACTTTTTGTGATGTAAGGTGACAAAAAAATGGCTTTTTTTACACCATTTTTATTTTTATTTTTTTACGGTGTTCATCTGAGAGGTTAGGTCATGTGGTACTTTTATAGAGCCGGTCGATATGGATGCGGCGATACTTACTATGTCTTTTTTTCCCTATTTCTTTACAATTTTTTTTACTTTATTTTGGAAAAAAGGACGCACTTTTTTAACTTTTTTTCACTTTATTTTTTGTCCAACTTTGGGACTTCAACTTTTGGGGATCTGATCCCCTTTACAATGCATTCCAATACTTCTATATTGTAATGCATTGGCTGTAATTGTATTACTCGATGTAATACACTTACAGCTTCCTGCCTTTTATTCATAGGTCACACAGCACTAGGGAAGGGGTATGGGTGTCTGAGGGGGACTAAGTGCGGCTGATGGGGTAACTGCAGCTAAAGGGGAAGGGCAGGCACAGCTAACTGGTCACACATCTCCCCAAACATAAGGGAGCTCTAATGAAGGGCTATAGATATGTGAGGGGGACTGAAGCGGTTAACTCTGCAGCCGAGTGGGAAGGGCAGACTTATCCAGAGCTCCGATCTCCTCAGCACTGGAGACAGTACCCCCCCGACGCTGGGAGCGGAGTGGAGGAGGAATGTCAGGCTGCAGATGCAATCTCCTCAGCAATTAGGATCTCCTCGATATCCTCAGCACTGTCACAGTAATGACAAAACTAAGGAGATTGGAGTTGAAATAGGCGCATTTAGCTGTGATTGGACAGTCTGGATTAACTGACTAAATCACAGCGATCATCAAACGGGGACAGCTATGACAGTCTCTGTCAGAGGTGTTGTGACCAATCAGCTGTCTATAACAGCTATTGTCACTATCCTGACACTGTGCAGTTTAACTGTCGGATGAGAATGCTCGTCCTAGTGCCTGAAGTACCTGCAAGTTAGGACGAGCTATCTCGTCCAAGGTCCTGAACGTGTTACGAGATCAGCATATTTGGCCGACGGTCTTTGGTAGTTCTCATAAGCAGCGCCCTCTAGGTGCAATACCTCATGAGTTGGTTGAGACAGAGCCGACATGCATCCAACAGTGTTAGACCATAAGTGGCTGATGTTACACAGCGGTTCCTCTTTGTCAGCCTCATAGTTCTGTTGAAGTTGGTTTTACTAAACGTTTTTGTTTTATGTGGCTTTTAGGATCTAACTCCTGATCTGAAGGAAGATCAGGTTCTTGCTGTGTATTAGGTTCCTCAGATTGTACATTGCCTTGCTGGTGCATTGTGATGATAAGCAGAGGGTTAAATTACAAGGTATGTGTTTGCATAGAAATGTATCAATGTTCTGGCCGGGGATCAGGTTTCCTAGGCAACCAGTGGGGAGAGGAGAAAGATGGAATGGTATAGTAATAGTAATGGCTGCTGCAGTTACTTCCGTTTGCATGCGGAGCTTAGATTCACTTGCAGGTAGAAATGCATGTGGCAATACAGACCGTGTAGAAGCTGATTATATAACATTTGCATGAACAGTCCTTGCAATAATCTGTGCAGAAAACCGACGAATCCTGTGCTGATATTCACTGGCTGGAGTATACAGGCTTGCACTGTGTGTCTGCTGCTATATTGCAGTGTCCATATACATCTCACTATACATGCATGGCTAGACAGGATCCTTTGAAAGATATTTGGCTGATCTTCTAAGATCCTTTCACAGATCTTTTGACTGTTCTGCCTTTTCAGTCTAAGCATTGAAAGTGTGATCTCTGTAACTTACAGTTGTGATGAGATAGCGGTAACCATCAATCTTAGGTGAATTAGCCGACAGTGACCCGATCCAAACGACACCTTGTAGATCATAAAGGAGTTTATTCCAAACTGTGCAGATCATACACCGATGAACAAATGGATAAGTCAAAAAATCATGGTGTGAGCAGCTAACAGGATACATGTGGCTGAGATGAAGAGTGAAGCCAGAATGCAAGGGAGAGAGGGGAGGAGACTATACAGAGAGCACAGCAGGAGGGGAAGAGAGAAGGGACACACAGAATAAAAAGGCAAAACATGCATATGTAAGGCTACTTTCACAATTGCGGCAGAGTGATCCGGCAAGCAGTTCCGTCGCCGGAACTGCCTGCCGAATCCGGCAAAACGCAGATTACCGGACATTTTTTCATGCAACGGATCCGTCGTTCCGTCGCCAGAAATTCATCCCGAATCCGTTATAAACCATATGATAACGTAGACTGTTTTTGACGGATCCGTCTGCCGGATCCGTTGAAATAGCACATCCGTCTATTCCGTTTTCTTCCGTTTTTAAACAGAAAGACGGATCCAGTATTCAAAATTTGAAAGATAAAAGAGATTCAATCAGTATGCAAATACTACAGTGGCTATAAAAGACAACCGAAGGTCACTTACCCCTCAGATGCTCCCTCTAAAGATTGCAAAGATGATGCCAGACCATATTCGTTTTGGATTTCAGGCTCTAATCCTGGTTTCACGCTGGAGAAGATGTCTTAGAGCCAGACGGCGTTGTAAGCGTCGCTATTGGGTGCACCCAATAACCTCTGCAAGAAGAAGAAGGGGAGCTTTTAAAACTCTGTTTCCCGAATTGAGGGATTATCCAGAAAAGTTTTTAAATTACTTACGGATGACCGTAGAAAGTTTTGATGATCTCTTGCGTGTGTCACCTCACATCCTAAAACAAGACACCACTTTCCGCCGCTGTGTTTCCCCAGCAGAACGCCTATTGCTGACCATAAGGTAAAGAAAATGGTACTAATAATTATATATTGCTAACTTTATTTTTAGTATAATGTTTTACAGTTGATATTTGTGGTTTTAAAGTGACACCATAAATCTTTGAGAACCAAAATTTCCTAATTTATTCGGGCATCACTGTACAAAGTGCATAATTGCGGCTACAAATGAGGCTCTACATTATTCTTTTGACTTCAACATCTTGTATGGTAAAGTTTTTACCCATATATTGGCTATTAACGATGTTGAAAGCTGTGATCAATATTGTTCGCCATGGAGAACCAGTTTTATCATTGCATTTTCAAAAAAATGTGTTAGGCCGGAGAAAATTTTGACCCGTAGAATTGTGTCCGATTGATGTACCTTGTATATATATTTTTTTAAAGTATATTACTAGTATTTACCCTATATATATATATATTTTTTTTTATAGGTTTCTGTCAAGTGGAGAAAGTTTCCCCTCACTCCATTTTCAATTTCGCCTTGGGATATCAACTGTCTCCATAATTGTAAGGGAGACATGCCGTGTTTTGTGGAAACAACTGCATGATGAATTTATCCCACATCCAACTCGACAGCATTGGACAGAAATAACAGAAAAATTGTGGGACGTTTGTCAGTTTCCCAACTGCATCGATGCGGTAGACGGGAAACATATAAGGATTATAAAGCCCCAAGGAACCGGATCAGAGTTTTTCAACTATAAGAAATATTTCTCTATCATCCTAATGGCCATCGCAGATGCCCAATATAGTTGTGTTGCCGTCAACGTAGGGGCCTATGGACGCACCAACGATTCAATGGTTTTTAAAAATTCTTATATGGGCCGCAGTCTATATAACAGACAATTTGATTTTTCTTTGCGTCAACCACTGGCAGGTACAGATGGCCCACCCATGCCGTTTGTATTGGTTGGTGGTGAGGCCTTCCAAATGTGTGGAAATCTTCTGGAACTGTATTCCAGCCGCGGATTAGATTTAAAAAAACGCGCATTCAACTACCGCTTGACAAGGGCTCGAAGGATGGTGAAATGCACATTCGGGATTTTGGTTGCAAAATGGAGGATTTTCACTAAACCCATTCATATGAAAGTAGAAACGGTCGACGAGGTGGTAAAATATGATGTTGTGTTACACAACTACCTCCTTAAAAAGAACCACTAAATTTGGAAGAGATACCGGAGGACAGTGAGATGGCCAGCATTCAAAGTTTTGGAACACAGTCAAGTGTAGCGGTTGCTCGGATGAGAGACTGTTTTGTGGATTATTTCTGATGCAGGAAGGGTGGACTGGCAGGACCGATTTGTATAAACAGTTTGTGATTAATTTTCAACGAACCATTAAGTTCTGTTTGTTTGCCTGTTTGTTGGTGGTTACAGTGGGGTGTATTGTTGGATATTGGATTTTTTGTTCATTAAATATCAACGTATATTTAATTTTTTTTTCATATATTTATGTTCCCACGCTTGAGGAGCGACACATACTTGCGTCGCTCCACTGGCGCTGGGGGATTAGGTCCGGCTTGTTATAGACACTAATGTTCAATCTACCCACGCTTGAGGGGCGACACATACTTGTGTTGCTCCACTGGCGCTGGGAGATTCGGTCAGGCCTGTTATAGACATTATTGTTCAATCTCCCCACGCTTGAGGAGCGACAGATACTTGTGTTGCTCCACTGGCGCTGGGAGATTTGGTCAGGCCTGTTATACATTTTATTGTTCAATATCCCCACACTAGAGGAGCGACACATACAGTACAGACCAAAAGTTTGGACACACCTTCTCATTCAAAGAGTTTTCATTATTTCATGACTATGAAAATTGTAGATTCACACTGAAGGCATCAAAACTATGAATTAACACATGTGGAATTATATACATAACAAAAAAGTGTGAAACAACTGAAAATATGTCATATTCTAGGTTCTTCAAAGTAGCCAACTTTTGCTTTGATTACTGCTTTGCACACTCTTGGCATTCTCTTGATGAGCTTAAAGAGGTAGTCACCTGAAATGGTCTTCCAACAGTCTTGAAGGAGTTCCCCGAGATGCTTAGCACTTGTTGGCCCTTTTGCCTTCACTCTGCGGTCCAGCTCACCATAAACCATCTCGATTGGGTTCAGGTCCGGTGACTGTGGAGGCCAGGTCATCTGGCGCAGCACCCCATCACTCTCCTTCATGGTCAAATAGCCCTTACACAGCCTGGAGGTGTGTTTGGGGTCATTGTCCTGTTGAAAAATAAATGATGGCCCAACTAAACGCAAACCGGATGGAATAGCATGCCTTTGCAAGATGCTGTGGTAGCCATGCTGGTTCAGTATGCCTTCAATTTTGAATAAATCCCCAACAGTGTCACCAGCAAAGCACCCCCACACCATCACACCTCCTCCTCCATGCTTCACGGTGGGAACCAGGCATGTAGAGTCCATCCGTTCACCTTTTCTGCGTCGCACAAAGACACGGTGGTTGGAACCAAAGATCTCAAATTTGGACTCATCAGACCAAAGCACAGATTTCCACTGGTCTAATGTCCATTCCTTGTGTTCTTTAGCCCAAACAAGTCTCTTCTACTTGTTGCCTGTCCTTAGCAGTGGTTTCCTAGCAGATATTCTACCATGAAGGCCTGATTCACACAGTCTCCTCTTAACAGTTGTTCTAGAGATGTGTCTGCTGCTAGAACTCTGTGTGGCATTGACCTGGTCTCTAATCTGAGCTGCTGTTAACCTGCGATTTCTGAGGCTGGTGAATCGGATGAACTTATCCTCCGCAGCAGAGTTAACTCTTGGTCTTCCTTTCCTGGGGCGGTCCGCATGTGAGCCAGTTTCTTTGTAGCGCTTGATGGTTTTTGTGATTGCACTTGGGGACACTTTCCCAATTTTTTGGACTGACTGTACTTTATTTCTAAAAGTAATGATGGCCACTTGTTTTTCTTTACTTGGCTGCTTTTTTCTTGCCATAATGCAAATTCTAACAGTCTATTCAGTAGGACTATCAGCTGTGCATCTACCTGACTTCTCCACAACGCAACTGATGGTCCCAACCCCATTTATAAGGCAAGAAATCCCACTTATTAAACCTGACAGGGCACACCTGTGAAGTGAAAACCATTTCAGGTGACTACCTCTTGAAGCTTATTATAAGAATACCAAGAGTGTCCAAAGCAGTAATCAAAGCAAAAGGTGGCTTCTTTGAAGAACCGAGAATATGACATATTTTCAGTTGTTTCACACTTTTTTTTATGTATATAATTTTGATGCCTTCAGTGTGAATCTACAATTTTCATAGTCATAAAAAAATAAAGAAAACTCTTTGAAAGAGAAGGTGTGTCCAAACTTTTGGTCTGTACTGTACTTGTGTCGCTCCACTGGCACTGGGAGATTTTGTCAGGCCTGTTATAGACACTAATGTTCAATCTACCCACACTTGAGGAGTGACACATACTTGTGTCGCTCCACTGGCGCTGGGAGATTTGGTCAGGCCTGTTATAGACACTTTTGTTCAATCTCCCCATGCTTGAGGAGCGACACATACTTGTGTTGCTCCACTGGCGATGGGAGATTTGGTCAGGCCTGTTATACACACACTATTGTTCAATCTCCCCACACTAAAGGAGCTACACATACTTGCGTAGCTCCACTGGCGCTGGGAGATTTTGTCAGGCCTGTTATAGACCCTAATGTTCAATCTACCCACGCTTGAGGAGCGAAACATACTTGTGTTGCTCCACTGGCACTGGAAGATTTTGTCAGGCCTGTTAAAGAAACTATTGTTCAATTTCCCCACACTAGAGGAGCAACACATAATTGTGTCGCTCAACTGATGCTGGGAGATTTGGTCAGGCCTGTTATAGACACTATATAATTGTCAAAGCCAAATATATTTTATTTTAAAATAAATTTTTTCATAAATAATATAAATAAAATTTAAAGAAAAATAAAACTAAATGCCTATATGTAGGCCCAGTTGGAGTAGAAGGTTGGGTGGTGGAGGGCAGAACACGGTTTGGTCCCCCTTGGTCTTGTTCTTGTGCCCCTGTGGACATATGTGTGTTGTGGCAAGTATGACAGAGGGAGTGTGCAATCATGAGGGGGGGGGCAGGAGAACGAGTTGACCGAGCAAGAATAGAGGGAGTGTTGAAACTGGTGGGAGGAAAGTAATGATGAGGAGAAGGAGAAAAGTGTTGAGTAAAGAGCTTGGTGGATTGGGGATGTGGAGGCTGGGATGGGGGCTGAGGAGGTTGGGAAGGGGGATGAGGAGTTTGGGAAGGGGGGTAGGTAGTTTGGGAAGGGGGTTGTTGAGGTTTGGATGGGGATAGGGCATGTATGGATGGGGGATAGGGCATGGACGGAGGATAGGATGTGGGGCGGTACTGTACTTGCCACAAGACACTGTTCACCTGTCTTCGGGCCTCAAACAGCTGGTCAGGCGTAAATCGTTCCATCACGGGGAGCAACGATAACCAATAGTGATGCACCGGACCCAACTGCGACGTATTCACCGCCCCCTCCTGCAGATGTATCACAGTGTCCTCCAAAGTGGCAACTCTATTGGTGAATCCCATCAGGGACTCGTAAACGAGCCTTGTGAGAACTTCGTAGTCCGCCTGACGGCTCCTACCGGTCCTCTGGCGATGCATCAGGGCCTCAAACAGAGGTGCCATTGTGGCCATCGTTGAGTCGCCAGAGGGCACAGGTAGGGGAACATTGAGGTCCCGACCAGCTGTTGGAGTAGGACAAGAGGGACCCGCGGTGGGCCGTTCTTCAGGGACCGCCTCTGGTGCGACAGCCTCCGGAAGGACTTCACGAGGACGTTCGGGCTCCGGAGTACTGCTTGATGTGCTGTAAAGGAAACGAAAAACAAATTAATGTAAACATAGAGAACCATATGTGGATGTCCCGGACAGAGTGTCAAATGACAGTCTGCCTGGGCCACACACATAGATTGCAGATCAAAATTCCAAATTTGTATAAACATTATATCTTACCTTCGCAGCTGGAAGCCTAATGCTGGTAATGGTACAGCCGCTTGCGTGTTCCTCTAGGCCCACTCGGGCACTTGACCTCCTCGTTGAAGTCATTTTTGTCGCGGTCCCTCATTGACCGCCACTGCACCGTGCATTTTTGTCCCTGTCAACAAGAAAAAGAAAACAAAAAATAAATTAATTCTTAAAATTAAAGTTTACTATTTGATAGAACCTGCCACAACAAAAATAAAAAAAATATTGATGTTAAGTATCGGTAGCAGTGACCAACTTCAACCAGATTTTGACTAAAAAGCAGACATAAGCAGTATACGAATTAATACTATATACTTACGGCACTCATCCCATTGACTTTCACTGAGGTCGTCCCAATTCGGCACTATCGCCTCACAGATCTCAAGCCAGAGGAGCCGGGTTGCATGATGGTCTGCGTGGCGACGGTCTGTGTGGTCCCACAATGGTGGTTGGTCCTCCACCATCTGGATGAGGAGGTTATTGTTGATCAAAAATCCGCAGACGTCCTCCTCATCCAGATGGTGGAGCCATGGGAACCCTGAAAATATTATTTTTTTTTTTTTTTAACATAATGTTTGAAAGATTTTGAATTAAAAAGACTTTTTGTGAAAATACTCACAGGACCACAACCGCCACGTGCTCCCCGACTTCCTCTGGTTGGGACTCAACGACCTCTGGTTGGGACTCGGGACGAGCTGACTGTAATAGAAGAAAAAATTAATAAATTTACAAACATACAAATCATAATTCTGAGATAAACCAATAAATAAAAAAATAGAAAATACCGCTTGCTGCCCTCCACCACCGATTTCCTCCTCTCCTGCCGTCTCTTGGCCGGGAAGTCTCTCCTCCACAGATGATGACTGTGAAATAAAAAAAGGCAATTTTTACAATCCTGTCATAATATTATATATTACAATGGGGAATGCTTCAAAAATTGGCATACCGTATCATGTCGACGACGTCGTCTTGGGGGAGAGCTCCCGGCCTCAGTTGAAGATGATGTGCCTGTAGAAAAAAATAAAATAAATAGATTTGAACTATTTATAATACAATAAACCCCCCAAAATATTACTTACTGGACATTATTTTTGTAGTTCTTAAAAAAACTGATAGTCTGGCTGGCCTGTTTCTCTGGCAAGATTCAGCTGCACGTCAGGCTGTCAAGCGGGCAGGGCTGATGTGTGACTTTTTAAAATAAATTGGATTTTCTTTGTATATTTTTTTTGCCTACATGAGAAAAAAATTATAGGAGAGTTATTCATGTTGTAAGACTAAGAACCCTAGCATCCACTATGTACTTGAACCACCTGCAGTCCCTATGCAAAAGTACATAGGGCCCACAGGTGGTACAAGTACATAGTGGATGCTAGGAGAGGTAGTCAACAGGACTACTACCCCTAGCATCCACTATGTACTTGAACCACCTGCAGTTCCTATGCAAAAGTACATAGGGCCCACAGGCAGTGGCGTCTCTAGCTTTCAAATTTTGGGGGGGCACACTGGGGGCCAGGACAAAAGTAGGGGGGGCAGCTATAACAACGATACATTTACACAAGTACGCTTAGAAATGCTGCGACACTTTACCCAATACCTAAAACCGCAACAGGGAAGAAAAGTCCAGCTGTCTGTGGATGACACTTTTATAGAGAGGGGGATCTGTGGATGACACTGCTATGGGGGGATCTGTGGATGCCTCATACCGTATATAGCATCTTATGCTATATGTGTCATCCACAGATCCACCCCTTGACAGTGTCATCCCCATTTCCCCCTCCATAACAGTGTCATCCACAGATCTCCCTCCCCGCCTCTCACAGGAGTGTACATATATATAAAAAAATATTTCACATGAACACTTACAGTTACATGGCTTGGTCCTTGGGGATCTCGAACACCACTTCAACACTTGGCCAGGGTCTCGGCGGAGCTGATGTTGTGTTTTATCCTAATGAGAAAGATTTCATAATAAGGATTGGAGAAGGAGCAGAGGGATAGCAGAGCAGAGAGGCTGGTGCTGCTACTAGGGGGGGGTCATACCATGGGGGAGTAATAAAGCCCACCATAATGTCCCCCAGTAGAAATAATTCTCCTTATAATGTGACAAAAAATACCCCCTTGTAATGCCCCCAGTTGAACTAATGTCCCCCATAATGTGCCAGTATAAAATACCCCTATATAGTGCCCCCAGTGAATGCCTCCATAGTGCTCCTCTCCCCCCTTCCTGCTAGTGTCCCCCCATAATGTACCAGTATAAAATGCCCCATATATCGTGCCCCAGTAGATGCCCTCAGTGTCCCCCATAATTTGCAAGTATAAAATAACCCTTCTTAGTGCCCCCGTAGATGACACCATAGTAGTCCTCTCCCCCTTCTCCATAGTACCCAACAAATGTGTCCCAGTATAAAATGCTACTGTACAGAGCCCCCCATATAAAACACCCCTTCTTTGTGGCCTCAGTAGATGCCCCTATAGTGCCCACCAATAATGTGCCAGTAATAAGTGCCCTCAATAACGTGCCACTGCCAGTAACAAGAGCCCCCCATCACGTACCAGTAACAAGAGCCCCCCAATGTGCCAGTAATAAGCCCCCATCACGTGCCAGTAATAAGCCCCCATCACGTGCCAGTAATAAGCCCCCATCACGTGCCAGTAATAAGCCCCCCATCACGTGCCAGTAATAAGCCCCCCATCACGTGCCAGTAATAAGCCCCCCATCACGTGCCAGTAATAAGCCCCCCATCACGTGCTAGTAATAAGCCCCACCATTACATGCCAGTAATAAGCCCCCCATTGCGTGCCAGTAATAAGCCCCCCATTACGTGCCAGTATTAAGCCCCCCAAATATGTGCCAATATTAAGCCCCCCCCATGTTCCAGTATTAAGCCCCCCCATGTTCCAGTATTAAGTCCCCCCCATCATCATGTGCCAGTATTAAGTCCCCCCATCATCATGTGCCAGTATTAAGTCGCCCCCATCATCATGTGCCAGTATTAAGTCCCCCCATCATCATGTGCCAGTATTAAGCCCCCCATCATCATGTGCCAGTATTAAGTCACCCCCCAACATCATCATGTGCCAGTATTAAGTCGTCGTCGTCCCCATCATCATCATATGCCAGTATTAAGTCCCCCCCATCATCATCATATGCCAGTATTAAGTCCCCCCATCATCATGTGCCAGTATTAAGTCATCCCCCCATCATCATCATCATGTGTCAGTATTAATTCGCCCCCCCATCATCATCATGTGCCAGTATTAAGTCCCCCCCATCATCATCATCATGTGCCAGTATTAAGTCACCCCCCATCATCATCATGTGCCAGTATTAAGTCGTCGTCCCCATCATCATCATCATGTGCCAGTCTTAAGTCCCCCCATCATCATCATGTGCCAGTATTAATTCCCCCTCATCATCATCATGTGCCAGTATTAAGTTGTCCCCCCACCCATCATCATCATGTGCCAGTATTGTAATAAAATAAAAAAAAACACATACTTACCTCAGTGTAAGCGATGCGATGCAGGCCTCTTCTGGCCTGTGTCCCGCGCTGTAAGGCTCAGGTGGCGTGATGACGTCATCGCGCCGCCTGCACCGGCCTCTGATAGGCTGCCGGCCTAGTGCGCCGGCAGCCTATCAGAGGAAGGGGAAGGGACACACCTCTCCTTCCCCTGCACCGCCGCAGCACAGGCACATTACAATGGAGATAAGTGCAATGGAAGCGCTCATTTCCCTGTGCCCGGCGGTGGCTCACTTGGGGGACGGGGGGACTGGGGGCATTTTAGTTGGGGGGGCACATGGGGGGGCACAGCATGATGTCGGGGGGGCTGTGGCCCCCTCTGGCCCCCCTGGCGACGCCACTGCCCACAGGTGGTACAAGTACATAGTGGATGCTAGGAGTGGTAGTCAACAGGACTACTACCCCTAGCATCCACTATGTCCTTGCACCACCTGCAGTCCCTATGCAAAAGTACATAGGGCCCACAGGTGGTACAAGTACATAGTGGATGCTAGGAGTAGTATTCCACAAGACTACTACTCCTAGCATGACCTATTTACTACAGCTCCTATGTATAAGTACATAGGAGCTGCTTATATTTCTTTATGGTTGAACAACATAAAAAAAAAAAAAAGACATTATACTCACCTATAATGGCGTCCTCCCTTCTCCCTCGCAGGCAGGAACGAAGAGACTACAGGAAGTAGACTGCGCCCACAGCTCCTCCTATTTGATTGCACAGGCGCAGAATGAAAAGCCGGATCAGTCGATCCGGCAAACGACGGAAATCTTTTCGACGGATCCAGCACTAATACATTCCTATGGAGAAAAACGCTGGATCCGTCATTCCGGCAAGTATTCCGTTTTTTTCGCCGGAAAAAAAAACGTAGCATGATAAGTTTTTCTTTTTTGCCTGTTCAGTCAAAACGACTGAACTGAAGACATCCTGATGCATCCTGAACTGATTGCTCTCCATTCAGAATGCATGGGGATATACCTGATCAGTTCTTTTTCGGCATTTCTATGTCGGAAAAGAAAAACGCTAGTGTGAAAGTAGCCTTAGTTGACAATGTGGGTTCTCTAGGATTAGAAGAGATTGTCTGCCCCCTCCTGTCCATGGCTGTGTCAGGTATTGCAGTTACTCGGAGCTGTAGGAGCAGGCACAGCTTGTGGTCAAAGTGATGGTGTTTGGGAGAAAAAATGACTCTATTACTAATCCTAGCCTACCTCTTTATAATGCATCATCTTCTCTATGACTTTTAGAAAGTCTGAGTAATCTGAGCGCAATGACCAGGAGTGAATAGCAAACTTAAAGAGGACCGGGGGAAAAAATCTAAAGGTGGATGCATTAACTAGGCGAGTCTAAAATTGAAGGAAGGGGTCAGCAGACAGTCAGGAAGAGCACTTTGAAGTCAGTGCAAAAATACAATGGAATATTCCTTTATGACATTTGGTACAGATTTCCCCAACCCATATATGCAGCTCTATAGTCAAGTATTGAGCGCCATCATTTTGTTTACAGCCCTAAATTGATATTTGGGTCCCATTCATTGAATTAATGGGCCACAAAATGTACATACCCTAGGGCCGGGATGCGCAACCTGCAGCCCTCCAACTGTTACAAAACTACAACTCCCAGCATGCCCTTATAGGTGTAGACTGTCCAGGCATGCTGGGAGTTGTAGCTTTGCAACAGTTGGAGGGCTGCAAGTTGAGCATCCCTGCACCAGGGTGTACATGCCCTTAATGTAATGACATCATAAATAGAGAAAAAAAACCAACCATTTATGTAAAACACAAAAAGAATAAAATTAGAGATGAGTGAATTTCTTCAATTTAGCGAAGATAAATTTTGGAACATGGGTATATATAAATTCTACACAAATTCTACAAAATTTGTGTATGACACTCTACAGTTCTGTCTCTGCCCCTCTCTCTCTCTCTCTCTCTCTCTTCTCACATTTCAAGCGCTTTAATGCAAAGACATCATTAGTAATGTTAGAGTAACAGTGACATATTTTTGGGAACATCAGCAATACGGTATGGAACCTGAAGCACAGGCTGTAGTGGACTCCCTTAGGAAGGCTGGCTTAACCGCTAACCCAAAAAAGTGCCCAATAGAGTTAGAAGAGACCAAGTACCTGGGGTATGTAATTGGGCATAGAATTATCAAACCTCAGGTGAACAAAATTGAGGCAATTAGGAATTAGCCCCGACCTGTCACTACTCGGCAAGTAAAGTCGTTCCTGGGTATGGTGGGTTACTATATGAGGTTTGTCCCCAATTTTGCTACAGTTGCCGCACCGTTGACAGGCCTTTTGAAGGGACGCAAGTCAGTGACGGTTCAGTGGAATAAGCAGGTGGAAAAGGCTTTCTCCGCTTTGAAGTCTGCCCTGTGTGGGTCCACGGTATTGATGACACCTGACTTCAAGAGGGAGTTTGTGGTACAGACCGATGCCTCTGAAGTAGGCCTCGGAGCTGTACTCTCTCAGGACATCAATAAGGAGGAACATCCTGTTGTTTTCCTGAGCTGAAAGCTTACCCCAGCCGAGACAAGGTACAGTATAGTGGACAGAGAGTGCCTGGCCATCAAATGGGCACTCGAGTCTCTCCGCTGTTATCTGTTGGGGAGAAAGTTCCATCTGATGACCGACCACTCCCCTCTCAAGTGGATGAGCCAGGCCAAAGAGAGGAATGCTCGGGTGGTTCTTGTCATTACAAAACTTTTTATTTTCCGTGGAACATAGGGCAGGCAGGTTACAGGGAAAAGCATATGCCCTGTCCCGGGAACACTGTCTGGCGGGTGTTCACCCCCTCAGGGTTGAACAAAGGGGGAGGTATGTAGGAAGGCGCAAGGGGCCGTCATTAATGGAAGGTATGTGTCACCGAGGTTTCTGGCCTCGGTGAGGTAAGAGCCGGTAGTTTTAAGTGTCAGCGGCAACTAGTAGTGATTAACACTGTTTGTTGTTAGTATGGCTGTAAAGCCAATCCGGGCTTGTTCTTACTGGGAGAAGCCAAAGTGCTGGGTGGGTGACTTCTCCCCACGCTCCAGGCCGGGTCTTTATTGGCCTATATAAAACCCAGCCAGTAGTCTCAGCTGGGTGTGGTTTATCCTCCATCTGACAGAGAAGCTGGGGAGTTTCTGTGTTTTGGGATCTGTGAATTGGTGCCGTGCTAAAGGATTGAAAGCCGCATGGTGAAAAACAGGCACCTAAAGCCTGCTGTGGATGGCTGGGGGAAAGACTGCTAACCAGATGAAGATTTTTTTCTATGGACATTGCATGGTATAAACAAACACCAAGATTGTGAACGGTAATTTTGTTTTTCCTTATGTGTGAATAAACACAGAACTGTTTAAGTTAAAGACTTTGTGACTGCCTCTATACTGCGTCCACTAGCCTGTCTACCAGGGCAAAACCCCACAGTACACAGATTATTAAATACTAGCAAAAATATCTGTTTTTGGCAATTTAAAGACAGGGGGAGCAACAAATGTCCCTGTTTTTCAAACACACTGCACACTGGTATTGGCAATTTACAATGGTAATATAATGAGTTAACTAAACAGGTATAGAAATGCTTTCATTGCAGCACACCTCGTTAACAATGCATGAAGGCTTGACTCATTACAACTGAAACTTGAGGGTGACTGGCTGTCCATTTACATTTAAAAAAATGAGCTCGTTGGCTGTTGCAGGATTTTGTTGATTTGGTTGCCGGATTTCCAGTCCAACATGAACTACATAAACTTTTCATTTGCCAGCAGCAGTATGAAAAACACAACTCTTAGAGACCTCACTCCCTCTTTATGCTTTCCCTGATAACACCTTAAATCTAATTATGTCTCTACACTGTCTCTATACTCTCCCTACCACACCTAGATTGCTAGCTTATGCATGTAATTGCTCTTGGTCAGACACAATAAAAGCACATTCTCTCAGATCGCAAGCTAGGCACAAAATGGCGACTATAGCATTCTGAGCAAAAGGACCTGCCAGAATCCTGCCCCCTGATTATAGGCTGTCAGACTCTGAGCCAATCAGGGCAAGCCCCCTCCCAGAGTCATGTGATCCTCCATTTTCATTTGTCCTGTCATTTTACCCCCCAACTTTCATGGTAAACCTGTGGCGGTGCTGTTTTGCACGATTCATCTGAAGTGAATCACCAAAACTTTGTATTCATTTAGCTAAAGAATTGTGAAATTCGTAATAACTCCAATTAGTTTATAATTGATTTGCACATCTCTAGCTCAGACCCTTTTACTTTTTTCACTTTTATTTTTTCCAGTGAATTTTTATTGAATTTTATTATATAACATCATACAGCATCATATATATATATATATATATATATATATACATATATAAATATATATATATATATATATCAAATGTACACAGGGCATACAAAGGAAGAGAACAAAAAATAAATAACACAACAAAGCAGTATCATAATGAAAATCAAGGAATGAATTATAATTCAGAGTAGACATTTAAGGAAATTGACAATTTAGAGTTCAACCAAGAGAAAACAACATGAGTATACCTCTTGGTCTGCCAGATCAAAGAAAAAGCTCTCATAATGTGAGAGATATATTACAGACGTGGACAAAATTGTTGGTACCCTTTGGTCAATGAAAGAAAAAGTCACAATGGTCACAGAAATAACTTTAATCTGACAAAAGTAATAATAAATTAAAATTCTATAAATGTTAACCAATGAAAGTCAGACATTGTTTTTCAACCATGCTTCAACAGAATTATGTAAAAAAATAAACTCATGAAACAGGCATGGACAAAAATGATGGTACCCCTAACTTAATATTTTGTTGCGCAACCTTTTGAGGCAATCACTGCAATCAAACGCTTCCTGTAACTGTCAATGAGACATCTGCACCTCTCAGCAGGTATTTTGGCCCACTCCTCATGAGCAAACTGCTCCAGTTGTGTCCGGTTTGAAGGGTGCCTTTTCCAGACTGCATGTTTCAGCTCCTTCCAAAGATGCTCAATAGGATTGAGGTCAGGGCTCATAGAAGGCCACTTTAGAATAGTCCAATTTTTTCCTCTTAGCCATTCTTGGGTGTTTTTAGCGGTGTGTTTTGGGTCATTGTCCTGTTGCAAGACCCATGACCTGCGACTGAGACCAAGCTTTCTGACACTGGCTAGTACATTTCTCTCTAGAATTCCTTGATAGTCTTGAGATTTCATTGTACCCTGCACAGATTCAAGACACCCTGTGCCAGACGCAGCAAAGCAGCCCCAGAACATAACAGAGCCTCCTCCATGTTTCACAGTAGGGACAGTGTTCTTTTCTTGATATGCTTCATTTTTTCGTCTGTGAACATACAGCTGATGTGCCTTGGCAAAAACTTCGATTTTTGTCTCATCTGTCCACAGGACATTCTCCCAGAAGCTTTGTGGCTTGTCAACATGTAGTTTGGCATATTCCAGTCTTGCTTTTTTATGATTCGTTTTCAACAATGGTGTCCTCCTTGGTCGTCTCCCATGTAGTCCACTTTGGCTCAAACAACGACGGATGGTGCGATCTGACACTGATGTTCCTTGAGCATGAAGTTCACCTTGAATCTCTTTAGAAGTCTTTCTAGGCTCTTTTGTTACCATTCGGATTATCCGTCTCTTAGATTTGTCATCAATTTTCCTCCTGCGGCCACGTCCAGGGAGGTTGGCTACAGTCCCATGGATCTTAAACTTATGAATAATATGTGCAACTGTACTCACAGGAACATCTAGTTGCTTGGAGATGGTCTTATAGCCTTTACCTTTAACATGCTTGTCTATAATTTTCTTTCTGATCTCTTGAGACAGCTCTTTCCTTTGCTTCCTCTGGTCCATGTCGAGTGTGGTACACACCATATCACCAAACAACACAGTGATTACCTGGAGCCATATATATAGGCCCAAGGGCTGATTACAAGGTTGTAGACACCTGTGATGCTAATTAGTGGACACACCTTGAATTAACATGTCCCTTTGGTCACATTATGTTCTGTGTTTTCTAGGGGTACCATCATTTTTGTCCATGCCTGTTTCATGAGTTTATTTTTTTACATAATTCTGTTGAAGCATGGTTGAAAAACAATGTCTGACTTTCATTGGTTAACATTTATAGAATTTTAATTTATTATTACTTTTGTCAGATTAAAGTTATTTCTGTGACCATTGTGACTTTTTCTTTCATTGACCAAAGGGTACCAACAATTTTGTCCACGTCTGTAAATCTAGGTGCACTGGAAGGAGATAGTGACCCATGCCAGTATCCCTACTGAATAGTAATAAGGGACTCTGAGGAGGGAGAACGTCTCTAATTTCTCGTCATGGCTCCCATCTGTGCATAACCAATGTTCTCTTGTGAGATCTAGAAGCATGTAATACCTCAGGGTCTTGTGAATTATTTGTAAGTCGGATTGTTCCATTTGGATCAGGAGAGGCCAGAAGGTTCCACTTTTTTTTTTCTCCTCATTCAAATGTTTATTAAGACCAGTATAGCAGGTACAAGAATATACAATGTAGGGTATCAAACAGGAACATTGTCCAATGTATACATGCTTGCAGTATCAAAATCTTGGTGATCCTTGAATACAGTGTTATGTCAATGACCTGTCAGCCAGGTCTCATGAATAGGAGTGAGGGGAACTTCAGAGCAAGAGGTAGCTCCTAGTCTCTCCAATGCTGAATCTAGAGGTAAGACAAAGAGAGGAAGAGTCTAGAGAGGCGAGCCTCTCAAGGTAAGTGCCGCTTTAGCTCCATAGATAACATAGCAAGATATGGTGTGCATCCGTACACCCACAGCTCCCCAATCAGGCTTCTGATAGGAATGGTCCATCACCATGGGGGGAATGAGGGTCCCAGACTTTAAGTGTAGGAAAGATACTCCGGAATGGCCAGGAAATCTATCTAAGGCCTCCAGGTATTATAGGTTTCAGAGGAGGAATTTAAGTCTGCTATCAGTTTTTCCATCCTTTTCAGATGGAAAACTTCCTGAAACTACTCAAAAATGGAGGGAGGTCGGACACTCTTCCATAGGCGAGGAATTGCCGTTTTTGCCACCAGAACCAGGAATCTGACTAGGTCCTTATTTCTGTAACCTAAAGCACCAGGGAGCAATAAGGGGGGTAATTTTCACTATCCCTGTGATTTTCTGAATGAGGAATACCACTTTACACCAAAAAGGTTTGAGAACATAACACCTCCACCAGATATGGGACATGGTCCCCTCCTCCAGTCCACAACGCCAACAGCGGTCATGCAGAAGGGCCACCCTATACTGTACCATCTCTTTAGGACTTTATAGTTGGTTTCTTAGGCCTTACATGAGACAGATACTTTATGACAGAGAGTGAAAGCCTTATGTCATGCTGTTGTTGGGAAAGATCAATGAAGTTCTTTCTCCCAGACCAATGTAAAAGAGGTGGGTTGCAACCCCTGAGAGTTTAGGACCAGACCATATATAACAGAGATCACCCTCAGAGGAGGGTCTTAGCGACACAAAGTTCCTCGAAGGGTGTCACAGGTCTGCGGAGAGCAAGGGAAGACTTGTTTGATATATAGAAAATCTTCAGTTGATGGTATTCAAAAGACATTCTGGGAGATTGTTGAGATTCTGGAACCAGGCTCTCATACATCAGCAAAGAGGCTCTGCCCAGTGTCTCCCGAATGGGAGCTGGTTTGTGCCTACTAAATGTAAGGAAGGAGGGGGAGGACAGGGCAGAAATGAAATCAAAATTACCTATGTAGGGTGGGAGTCAATAGTCCATCCCTCATAAACAGTGGGGAGGAGGGCAGATAAAGCATGCATATTTGTGCCAAGTGTTTGGCGACAAATGGAAGAGCGTCTGCATGAGATGGTGTCCAAGCCAAGGTGCGGATCCATGGGACAGTCGTCAGCGGGGTAGGAGAAAGGCAGAGCTCCAATTTTACCCAGAGCTTATTCCCCACATGGCGAAACCAATCCAGCACTCTAGCCATTGCAGAACAACAGTCTGGAAGACCCAAACCTCCTTGTTGTTTTCTGGGAGAGCGGGATCCCCAAATATAAGAAGAGAACAATCTGGACAGTCGGAAAAAGGAAAAGGCACAGTAAACGTGGAAGGACATAAGTTTTTAAGATGTTGATCCTACCCAGCCACGAAAAGTCCCGTTTAGAAAGGTCACCTTTAAGGCGGTTGAGACGGGGTTCATGATTCAATAAAAAAATGTCCAGAGGGGACTTCGGGATGAAAACCCCTAGATACTTGAAAGCTTGCTGTTTCCATCAAAATTATTTTTATTGGGTTTTTCAAATTTTATGTTGAAAAGATTGGACAATCAATGCATATAACAAAGTTAAAAGAGAAAGCAAACTGGGAGAGTAAGGCTCGGACTGTAGAGTCGTCTTGCATAACATTCAGTGCCACGCTCTTAGATAAGTTAATTTTGTAATTTGAATAGGAAATTAACTCTTGGAGTATCGAAATGAGTGCTGGAAGGGACTGTCGTGGCGGGGAGATATAAACCAAAAGATTATTGCTCCATCCAGGTCCCCCTTGCACCCTAAAAGGCTTTCTCCTGGTGACTCAATGAATCCCTTCTTTTAGACTCCCTCTACCTGATGGATTTAAGGCAATGGCTAACTTCCTAACTGATCATAGCTCAGACCCCACATCCCCTCCCTTGAGATAGAAGACCTTGAAGTGTGTGACCAGAGGAGTCCTAATCAAACATGGAGCCCGCCTGAAAAGGGAAGCTGCTCATCGATTACACACTCTCTTGACTAAGCTTTACTCACTAGAGGTCACCCATAAACACTCACCGAAGGACTCTTCACTTAGAGAACTAACCCAGGTTCGCAGTGACATCAGATCCTTACTAGATCGTAAAACCAAGAGATGCAAGCAGATTTGTGCCAGGGCCTTTTTTATGAATGGGGCAATAAATCGAGCCGTTTACTAGCATGAGCCTTGCATGATAAGAGAGCCTCTATGTTTATACCGACTATTCGTCAGCCATCAGGTACCCTGGCATATCACACAGAGGATATACTTTCCTCCTTCCACTCATATTATACGTCCCTTTACAACCTACCTCCACCCAATAATATGTCTGACCTACATAACACCCCTAGCTCGCTCCAACACTACCTTCTCCTGTTCAGCTTTACCTGCTCTATCGAAAGAAAGGATAACCTCACTAGAGACTCCAATTACTTTGAAATAGCTAGAATCTGTGATTTATTCTCTTCCGGGAGGTAAGAGCCCATGCCCAAACAGCTATACGGCCACGTTTTACAAAATAATGCAAGCTGAACTTTCTCCCGTTATGCTAGACACCTTTAATAGTGTTTCAACCACTCAGAATTCTTCGCTTCAAGCTCCGATTGCACATGACGCAAACCACTCACGTCTTGTCGTCAGCACATTGTCTGAAGAACTGCCATGCCAGGCAGGAGCGTACATAGAAATCATTAGGCCCCATAGCAAGAATCTGGATTGGGCCCCCATGCCCCATCCTTAGCCCCTCCCACTACTTGTTCCCTCCTCCTGGCTGCCTGCTTCTACTTACTATATAATGTGCCATACCTCACCTCCCATACACTGTGCCTGTTGCTGCATATAATATACAGTGTGCTATACCCAAATAAACTATGCCTATTGCTGAGTAAAATATATAGTGTGCCATACCCCCCACCACCATGAATTACTGTATGCCTATATAGTGTGCGATACCAGCCAAGAACTATTGCTGCATATAATATATAGTGTGTCATACACCGCCCCCCCCCCCCTTAAAAGTGTGCCTGCTACGTATAATGCATAGTGTCCAATAGTTCCCCAATTATCTTTGCCTGCTGTTGGGCATTATATAGTGTGCCACAGACCCCCCCCTTCAGAACTGGCCCTGTTCCTCCCTGCCATACCTCCCCCCCAAAGAACTGTACCTGGCTGCCTGCTGCAGCTTATTATATTGTGTGCTATACACCCCCCCCCCCCCTTAAAAATGTGCCTGCTGCCAATAATGTATAGTGTGACTTAGCCTCCAATGATCTGTGGTTGTTGCTCCCCATTATATAGTGTCCTTATTCACTGCCTTGGCCGCAGCCTCCATAAACTTTTATTTTGAACCTGTATTAAACAGTGCTGACTTTAATTACACAGTAAGCTACTATCTGCAGTGTCTATCCTCACTGATGCCAGGGAACTCCTTGGAGCTGGATTTGGTGTGCTCAGTCTATGGGTATGGTGGGCAGTAGCAGGCGTACTGGCTAGGGGACGGCCACTTTGCTTTTGCACCCTGCCTTCCTCTTTTGCTGTGCGGCTGGCGATGTGTGACCACCACTTCTTCCTCCGAACTGCATACGTCACTCCCATGACCTTGAGTCCATGTGAGGTCAAGGACCTCATCAGTCTCCACATCATCTTCCACCCACTCCTCACCCCTGCACTCCTTGCCGGTCTGCACACTGCAGAAAGCCGCAGCAGTTGGCACCTGTGTTTCCTCATCATCAGAGGCGTGCTGCGTTGGTCCTCCTAAGTCCACATACTGAAACATAAGTGGTTGGGCATTAGTGCACTCAATCTCTTCCACTTCTGGGGCAAGGCTAGGAGGATGGCTCTGGGAAACCCTGCTAGCAGAGTCATCAAAAAGCATAGGAGACTGCTGCTTGGCTGATTTGCAAGGGGGTGATATGAAAGACAGATGCCCATGGGCTGCAGGTGTCAACTCTGCACTTTCAACAGAGGACCGGGTGGGAGACAATCTACTAATGCCTCTACTTGTTCTGGCCTTACCATTCGTACACCGGTATTCGGGCCTACAAAATAATGCTGAACGTTCTGTCGCCTACGTGCACCCGAGGAAGGTGTTTCATTTGGGCGTGTAGCTGGTACAGATCGACCACATCCTCTCCCTGCCACAGGAGCTCCATCAACAGCAGTACCAGCAGTACCACGACCAGGGCCACATCCCTTATTTGGTGCTCTCCTCATTCTTTGAGGTCACCCAATAAACTAACAGACGGATTAACTATATTCATTTCCCTGTCACAGATGCAGTGCAGGTGCACCTTACACCAAAAATGGGTATATGTCACCCACCAAACTAACAGACGGATTAGCTATTATATTTTTGTGTCAGAGGTGCAAAGATGGTGCATTGCACCCACAAAAGATCTCTATAGGTCACCCACAGAATTAACAGCCAGGTTAATTATTATATTTCTGTGTCAGGGGTGCAAAGCTGGTGTATTGCACCCACAAAAAAATCATTATAGGTCACCCACAGAATAAATAGCCATATGAGATTCCTAACACTCTCCCTCACTTCAGCTGCCTGCTTCCTGTCTCTGCACTACTCAGAGCTGATGGGCGGTGCTACACGTGATCCAGCTTGCATAGAGGCTGGGTCACATGATGCACCGGCCAATCACAGCCATGCCATTACTAGGCATGGCTGTCATGGCTTCTAAGTGCCCACAGCTTAAAAGCTTGTTGATTGGCTGCCCTGCAGCCTTTCAACAAGCTTTATTAAATGCCCGAACACCAAACCCAAATTTTTTCTGCAAAGTTCAGGTTCAGGTCCAGGTGCCCAAACTCACAAAGTTTGGTACAGACCAGAACTTTGCAGTTTGGGTTCACTCAACACTAGTCACCAATAACGGGAAGAACACTGTATTTGTGGTAAGTCAAGAAGGGCCGTCCCGTGCACCCTGGTTATAAAGCTGTTCCTGAAATCTTCCACCCATCTGCAAAATATCCTGAAGATGGCGAGGAAACTGTGCATACACTTCAGCCACTCTTACACTGCAAAGTACACCCTTCTTGAGCTGCAAAGGCAGAATGACGTTCCCTAACATCCCCTCATAAGCGACGTTTCCACCTGTTAGAACTCCACCCTCCACATGTTGGACCAACTAGTTGAGCAGAGAAAGGCCCAATTTTTTTTTTATTTTTTTATTTCTTCTTTGTTGAGTAATGGTTAAGATTTTATCGTGGACTGTCAGGGGCCTTGGAGAGAAAGCTAAAAGACAGGCAGTGATGGACGCAATCCGGAGTTGTCTCCCTGCAATAGTCTGCTTGGTCGAAACTCATTTTTCAGGGATGGTGACCCCTCATTTGGGGGGGGGGGGGTTGGGCAGCACAGATCTACCATTCAAAATTTACTCTAGAGGGGTATCAGTCTTGATACACCAAGCAGTGGACTTTGTTGTGATTGACTCCTGGATAGATGATCAGGGAAGGTTTGTCTTTCTCCATGGTAGACTTGGGGGTCAGCCATATATCCTTGCCTTTTTTTACCTACCTCCCCCATTCTCCTTGCACCCCCTCAATTGCCTGTTGTCCTTTCTGGAACGGTTGCCAGATTGTCGGGTGGTCCTGACAGGCGACTTCAATAATGTGATGAATCCCAGTAGAGACAGGTTGACGGCAGACCCCAGCACCACAATTAGTAGGACTGAGACGCTGCTGTCACGTTTCTGCCAAGAGACGCGCTTTGTGGATGTGTGGGAGCACATGGGGAGGGGAAAGAGTGCCTTCTCATGTGTTAGTAATGGAGGGAGGTCAATGTCCAGGATTGACCTGGCACTGACCAATAGAGATAATATTAGAAATATTAAATCAGTTAAATATGGGACGAGAACTCTCTCAGATCACTCTCCCAGATCACTCTCCCCTCTCAATAGAAATTCTGGTAGGGCCAGGTCAGGTCAAATCAGATTCGTTAATTAGATTGAACCCATATTGGTTGGTTATAATGGATGACCATCAGTCTATTAAAAAACAGATATCCTCTTTTTGGCAAATTAACTACCCCTCAGCTGGTATTGGTTGTGTATGGGATACTTTGAAGGCCTATATGAGGGGGTTTGTCTTTTAGTAATATCTCTGCACTAAGAGGATCATTCAAGAGAAGAGAGAAGGAATTAATTAACTTAGTGGCTAGTACTACGGAGCAGTTCATAATTCTAAAAATTGAACAAAATAGAGAAAAAATGCAGAAAGCTAGTCAGGACCTTAAAAACTTTCTCTTGGATAAAGCCCACCACAGTTTGTTTTTTAAGGGACAGAAATATTTTTCAGAGTCAGGACGACCAGGCAGGCTGTTAGCTAGGATAGTTAAGCAACAAGAGAACAGGAGAAAGGAAATAACTGGCATTCGTGGGCCTGATGGTAGGATTGTACGAGACTTGGAGGTTATAGCTGAGGTTTTTCGGGAATACTTTGCAGCGGTCTACAGGGCGGCTCCTCCTGTGCCGGACAGCCTCGTGGACGCCTATCTGAATGGTCTTTTTTTTTCCGGTTCTTTCAGAAGGCCAGAGGGCCTCACTGGAGAGAGAGATAACCGTCCAGGAGATCTATTTGGCCCCTGGGTCAATATCGGGTAGTTCGTCTCCGGGGCTGGATGGCCTTCCGTATGAATTCTATAGGAAATATTGGGGTATTGTCCTCCCGTATCTTTTAGAAGTATTTACAAAGGGGCTGCAGGGAGAAGGCCTTCCGACCTCCATGTATGAGGCACTCATAGTTTTAATTCCCAAAAAAGATAAGGATATTTTGGAGATGGGTGCTTATAGACCTATTTCTTTACTTAACACTGATATTAAGCTGCTCTCCAAGGTCCTGGCTAACAGACTTTCCAAGGTGATCACATCACTAATTCACCCAGACCAAAATGGGTTTATGCCCGGAAGGGGTATCCATTATAATATACATCGCTTGTTTGCTAACATTCAATCCCCCGGGGGGACCGTCCGCTCGATCCTGTCGTTAGACACCACGAAGGCCTTCGACAGGGTTGAGTGGAGTTTCCTCTGGAGGGTGATGGGAAGAATGGGATTTGGTCCAAGGTTTATAGCCATGGTGCATCTGCTTTACAAATCCCCCCTGGCCAAACTTAGGATCAACGGGATCCTGACTAGGTACTTTGATGTTGGAGAGAGGCACTCGTCAAGGATGTCCCCTCTCTGCACTCTATTAACATTTATATTGAGCATTTGGCCATAAAACTCAGACAGGACCCGGGGGTTCTTGAATTTGGGATTGCAGGAGATTATGATCAAATTTCTTTGTATGCAGATGATATTCTGTTCTTTATGCAACAGACCAATATTACCCTGCCAAAAGTCATGGAGATTGTAGAATCGTACTCCAGGTTCTCGGGCCTGAAGGTAAATTGGTCCAAAACTACCCTGCTCCCTATAGAAAAGCCACAATTGTTAGTGGAGAATCTACCTCTGGACCTGGGGGTTGAGGATTCCAATAAGTACTTGGGGGATAAACGTCTCTGCTAATATTCAGGACTATGTTCAACTTAATTTACTTCCGGCCATTATGAAGATTAGATCTAAAATTAAAATATGGCATTGGTTCACCCTTTCGAGAGGAGATAGGGTCTCCTTGGTGAAAATGATAGTTCTTCCCCAATTGCTTTATGTTCTCGAAACTCCCCGGTTTGGATAGAGGATACATTTTTTAAATTGATAGAGAAGATGATCAATGATTTGTTATGGGGGAGAAAGCAGGTAAGGCTGAAACTGGATTATTTTTCAATGCCGCTGGAACGGAGGGGTTTGAACCTTCCGAGCTTCAGGGGATACTTTATTACGTCTCAGCAATGTTTTTTTCATGAGTGGGAGGCCAACCCCTTATGTAAAAAAATTGTGGATCAATTTGGTTTTCTTGACTTCTTTACTTAATTAGAGTCCGGATGCCTAATGAGTCGGAGGCAGGAGTTTGGAGGTTTCATTAAGCTTGTCACCAGGGCCTGGAAATTGATCAGGAGCTGGCTTTCTATCACATCCTCATTGGTTTGCACCCCACTATTGCTAAATCAAAGACTTCCAGTGCTGGGGGACTTTGATTGCCAGCAGTACTGGAGGTCTAAGAATATTCACTACATAGCGCAAGTAGTTGGTGATGGATGGATCCTCTCTCTTGAGGAGATCCAGCAGAAGGCAAATACAGGAGAAATACTTTGGTTTAGATACTTTCAGTTACGAGTGGCACTTTGTAGTATCATGGATAGAACTTCACTAAGTATAGACACGTCGAGTTTTTTGCACAGCTTAAAAGGAGAAAGAATTAAGTTAAGGCTAAGATAGCTTACTTATATAAACACTTAATTAGGGCATGTTTTTTGGATTGTTTCTCGCCTGGACAAAAGTCCTGGAGACTCACTTACCCTAACCCATCTTTTGAGGCTTAGGAAAGTGTATTGAAAAATATGGGTTTGGTTTCTTTTAGCGTTAAGCACATAGTTGTTCAGTTTAATATTATGCACAGGATATATGTAACGCCGCTCTGGCTTCAGAGGCGTGGATTACAGGATAGCTCCAACTGTATGCGTTGTGGGAGCCCGAATGCAGATTATCTTCATCTGTTTTGGGATTGCCCCCTTTTAGATGGTTATTGGGGAGCAATACAAGAATTTCTTGTGCAGCGACTGCAGCTGGAGCTCCCTCGCCAGCCTCAGCTATGGATCCTTGGGGATCTTTCTTCTTTAAATTGCCTTTTGATTAGGGTGATGTTTGTGGCCCGTCTTCTGATCTCTAGGACCTGGTTTGCAGCTACCCCTCCTTATGTTAACCAGTGGCTGAAATTAGTCAATAAAATCAGAGATTATGAGGCCATTCTGTATAGGCAGAGAGGTTCATATGATAAATGGCTCAGGATTTGGGGAGCATGGAATGGGTGAGCACATATGTGTGTATGTATATGTATGTACAATATACAGTATATAAATATGTATATATATATACATATATATATATATATATATATATATATATATGTCTTTTTTTCATTTTCCTTTTATTTTTTTCTTCTCCCGGATATGGCGGCAATTTGGGGGGAGGGAAGTGGGTGGCTGGGAATGCATGTATTTTGTTGTTCTTTTGTTCTTAATTTTGTAAGTGTTAGTTAAGATGAATAAAGAAAAATTATTATAAAAAAAAAATTCTTGATGATGCAGGTGGACAGGAGCATTCTCCTATGTAATGACGTTAGCTAGTTGCAGCTCATGCATTAAACCTGCCATTTGCTAAGACCCTTTGAGGAGGCCATTTTATTTGACAGTCACCAGAACTAAAGGATGAATGATAAATCTGGATGGATTGGGGACAGGAGATGTGGCGCCTACATCTGTGTCACGGACGGTGTACAGGAAACAAGACAAAGCAACATGCATATATGACTGAGTGGATCCAAAGCTAAGGAACCAAAAGGGAGACCCCTGCACAAGACCTGAGACTTTCCCTGGCTGCTCAGCCTATGCAAAGATCCCAGAGGTGGATGGTTGCATATCCACGTACCTCGACTATATAACCCCTGAACACCCTACAATAGTAAGGGGACACGACCACCGGCTCCCTACACCAGACACGGAGGGAGTCAGGGTCACCTGGGATCCAGCAAACATAAAATAACAGATAAATGTTCAGCACTTAACTTTGTAGCAGACTGGAAAACAAGATCAGCATGCACACACACTCCAGGAAGTAGTATAAGCCGCACAGTAATGCACCATGGGGAGGAATTTAAAGGGAAGCAATCAGTCCAACCACATGACAGCTGAGAGAGGCCAACGAGATGAGGAACTGAACAGCACAACAAAGAGAACTCAAGGAGGAGGTTCTGAAAGGCTTCTGTCAGAGCTTCTCAGCTGTCTGGTTGTGACAGTACCCCTCCCTCTACGAGTGGACTCCGGACACTCAGAGCCCACCTTCTCAGGATGGGACCTATGGAAAGCCCTGATGAGACGAGAGGCCTTAATATCCGTCACTGGGACCCACATCCTCTCCTCAGGTCCATAACCCTCCCAATGAACAAGGTACTGAAGAGAACCGCGGACAAGACGAGAATCCACAATCCTAGAGACCTGAAATTCAAGATTCCCATCAACCATTATCGGAGGAGGAGGCAAAGGCGAGGGTACAATGGGTTGAACATAAGGTTTCAATAAGGACTTATGAAAAACATTATAGATCTTCCAAGTCTGAGGAAGATCAAGACGGTAGGCAACAGCATTGATGACAGACAGGATTTTGTAAGGCCCAATAAACCTAGGACCCAACTTCCAGGAGGGAACCTTCAATTTGATATTCTTGGTAGACAACCACACCAGATCACCAACATTCAGGTCCGGACCAAGCACACGTCTCTTATCTGCCACACGCTTATATCTCTCACTCATGCTCTTTAGATTATCCTGAATCTTTTGCCAAATAGATGACAAAGACGAGGAGAATCTGTCCTCATCAGGTAAACCAGAAGACCCCTCTCCAGAGAAAGTCCCAAACTGCGGATGAAACCCATATGCACCAAAAAATGGTGACTTATCAGAGGACTCCTGACGACGGTTATTTAAAGCAAACTCAGCAAGGGACAAAAAAGAACACCAATCCTCTTGATTCTCCGCCACAAAACAGCGCAGATATGTCTCCAGATTCTGATTGACGCGCTCTGTCTGGCCATTCGACTGCGGGTGGAAAGCAGAAGAGAATGACAACCGAACCTCCAAGCGAGAACAGAAAGCCTTCCAGAATCTGGAAACAAACTGCGTGCCCCTATCAGAGACTATGTCTGAAGGAATACCGCGCAATTTGACAATGTGATTAATAAATGCCTGCGCCAGCGTCTTAGCATTGGGCAAACCAGGAAAAGGGATGAAATGCACCATTTTGCTAAAATGGTCCACCACCACCAGAATCACAGTCTTCCCCGAGGAACGAGGCAGGTCCGTTATAAAGTCCATGGACAGATGTGTCCAAGGACGGGAAGGAATAGGTAAGGGAAGGAGAGGACCTGATGGCCGTGAATGAGGGACTTTGGCACGAGCGCAAGTCTCGCAGGCTGCCACAAAAAGAATCTCCGAGCGATGAGATCCAGTGTGGCTCTTGCCCCCGGGTGCCCAGCAAGGACCGTATCGTGGTGTTCCTTAAAAATCTTGTGTCTTAACGCGAGAGGCACAAACAACCTCCCAGGAGGACAAAGATCAGGAGCCTCTGATTGGGCTGCCTGCACCTCTGCCTCCAATTCAGAAAAAAGAGCAGAGACCACCACACCTTCAGCCAAAATGGGACCCGGGTCTTCAAAATTCCCGCCTCCCGGAAAAAGTAGGCCAGATTTTTATGGTCAGTAAATACGGTAATAGGGTGTCTGGCTCCCTCTAGCCAATGGCGCCATTCCTCAAAAGCCAACTTGATGGCCAACAATTCCATATCTCCCACATCGTAATTTCTCTCTGCGGAGGAGAGTTTTTTCGAGAAAAAGGCACACGGTCGCCATTTGGCAGGAGAGGAACCCTGAGACAAGACCGCCCCCACACCCACCTCTGAAGCATCAACCTCAACTATGAAGGGTAAAGAAATATCAGGTTGCACCAAGATGGGAGCGGAAGCAAAACTCTCCTTGATATTAGAAAAATCCTTACGCGCCTCTACTGACCAAGAAGAAAAATCTACCCCCTTTCTGGTCATATCAGTGAGTGGTTTAACAATAGAGGAATAATTCAAAATAAACTTCCTGTAATAATTGGCAAAGCCCAAAAAACGCATCAGCACCTTCTGATTCTCAGGAAGCTCCCACTCAAGCACAGCGCGGACCTTCTCGGGGTCCATGCGAAAACCAGAAGCGGAGAGAAGAAACCGCAGAAATTGAATTTCTGGAACCGCAAACACACATTTTTCCAGTTTTGCATATAATTTATTCTCCCGCAGGATGAGCAAGACCTGACGTAAATGTTCAGCACTTAACTTTGTAGCAGACTGGAAAACAAGATCAGCATGCACACACACTCCAGGAAGTAGTATAAGCCGCCCAGTAATGCACCATGGGGAGGAATTTAAAGGGAAGCAATCAGTCCAACCACATGACAGCTGAGAGAGGCCAACGAGATGAGGAACTGAACAGCACAACAAAGAGAACTCAAGGAGGAGGTTCTGAAAGGCTTCTGTCAGAGCTTCTCAGCTGTCTGGTTGTGACAATCTGACGGCCACCTGAGCCCTGTGGAGGCTAAACTGGTGAAGGAGGAGGAGGACATTCACGCACAAGCAATGTATACAGAAATAGGTGCTTTTCTGCATAAGTGACAGAAGAGAAGCAGGAGGAGCTGGAGTGCAATGAGAAAGACTGGGCAGATGAACACGACACACTGTGGCAGTATGCAGTGAAGATAGAGGCAGTGAGTCCCTCCGAGTTCGTTGCACAAGTGGCCTGATGCATGCTGAGTTGCTTGCATAGTGACAGCTGTATTATAACCATTCGGCAGGGATGACTACTGGCTCTCCACCATGTTAGACCCTCACTACCGGTTCAAAATGGGGACCTTTTTTCCACCCGCTAAGAGGGAGGATAAACTCAACTACTATTGAGACATTCGATGTAGTCAGTTGGGTGATGCCTATTTGCGCCATCGCCAATCCTCAAGAAGGTCTGCCTGGAGTGGCCCTCTGCTCTCACGCTCCACTGCTGGAGGGGGGTAGGGGAGCAGAAGCAGCACCAGCTCCACCAGCAACTTAAGTCTGGAGTCTCTAATGAGCACTTTTCTTCACCCGCCTACTGAAATCACCCAGCATCAGCAGCATGACATGGAGCAGAACCTGAACCAGCAAGTGTTGGCATACTTGGACTGAGCCCTGCCATGCCAGATCCAAGATTCTCTGGACTACTGGGCAGCCAAACTTGATTTGTGGCCACAACTGGCTAAGTTTGCCCTCGACAAGCTTTTCCACCTAGCCAGTAGTGTGGCATCAGAGCAGGTGCTTAGTGCGGCAGGGAGCATAGTTACCTCAAAGAAAACTCGCCTTTCAACACAAAATGTTGAGAGACCAGCCCTTGTAAAGATGAACAAAATGTGGATCAGCCAGGATTTCCAAAACCCAGTGTCTGATGCATCATTCTGGCAGCCACACCAAAACATTGTGAAAAATGGCCCGTTACTTCTGGCCTCGTGCTTTAGCCACTATTCTGATGCTGCCACCTGCCTGATGTCACATACCTGCTGCCTCTGCTGCCATCTTCTCCTACTGCCACCCACCATCTTGTGCTGTTACTGCCACTGCTGTTGTCCCCCACCTCTCCACTCTGTGGCTGAGTCACTATGTTGACTCCTCATGCAGTTGCCACCCTCTGCACTCTGTGACGGGGCCACTATGTTGACTCCTCATGTGCCAATCAGGATTTGCTCAAGATTTGGAAGCCAAAAGCAGGAGTGGGTACAAAACACAGAAGACATGCAAACTTTCCAATCACGTGTCATCTCTGTTTTGGAACCACTCCAGTTTTTGTGTTAGCAATACTGATGGATTACTGACCAAATGCTAGCTACATGATGGCAGATGCTCAAAAGACTGGGTTGTTCTTATGATGGATCAGAAGAAGGGAAAAATTACCAGTGATATCAACACAAACTTACCACTGACACCCTCTCCAATGTCATGGGTCCATTGCTTTCATCAGCGTGTAACAGAACAGGTTCTGTAGAAATATTTGTGGAGTCAACTGTGCAAAAGGAGGGCGCTCTTTTACTCTATAGTAGAAAGTGTTCTCAAGACTCAGTGATGCTTTAAATTGTGCTATCATTTTGCTCAAATGCAGTTATTATTCATAACTCTGATTTCTCTGTGCATTTTGTGAGTATACTGATGTTTACTGACCCGGGTCATGTATCCAACTATGTACTCTTTTGCCTTCTCCCTATAAGATGCTACTGTGTATGCTCTTCAACTGTTTTCTGACTATTCTCCTGCCTTTTGTTACTGTGCTTTTTGATTTTCTTGGCTTGACCTGACATTCTGGTTGTGGATAATGGCTATCAATTTGGCTTTGATGTTTTTATGATGGCTATGATGACCACAGGTATCCTATGATCACAACTTCAAATTCCATACCACCAGCAGGGAAGGCTCGGGGTAACCTAGATTATTGTGATCCCCTTTATTGGGATGGCTATTTCGCTGTAGGCAGAGCCCAATTTAATAATGGCCATATTTCATGTTAAGACCTCTGTGGCAAAACCAACCTCGCCACTGGGTTTTGGAGGGGCCTGGTTGCCAGCCTCTTGCCCCAGGATTATAGCCCAAACTTACTTTGAAGGAGAAGACAAACCGGCCACACAGCTTAAATCTGTGGAACTGTTTTGGGCAGGAAAGCCATGCTTGCGGCCGGCAAAATGTGACTTCCATGGAATTCGGGAACCCCTGCCCGGATCTGGGTGATTTTTGAATATGTTGTTCACCCAGATCAGCGCTATCCATTGATGTATACATTATGGGGATGTGTGGGGTTTTGAGGTGTTTTCTGTGTGTTGGGAAAAATGTGAATTTTCTGTCTGTGAGTGATTAAGTTAGCCCATTACGTTACGTGATGCAGTATGGGAAGGGATTTAAAGGGAAGCAATCAGTGCAACTACATTACAGCTGAGAGAGGCTAACGAGATGACAAAACGAAAGCAAAACAAAAGAACCTCAAGCAGGAGGTTCTGAAGAACGTCTGTCAGAGCTTCTCAGATGTCTGGTGGTGACAGTACCCCTCCTTCTACGAGCGGACTCCGGACTTCTCAGGATGGGACCTATGGAAAGCCCTGATGAGACGAGTGGCCTTAATGTCCGTCACTGGGACCCACATCCTCTCCTCAGGACCATAACCCTCCCAATGAACGAGGTACTGGAGAGAACCATGGACAACACGAGAATCCACAATCCTAGAGACCTTAAATTCAAGATTACCATTAACCACAATCGGAGGAGGAGGCAAAGACGAGGGTACAATGGGTTGGACATAAGGTTTTAATAAGGACTTATGAAAAACATTATGGATCTTCCAAGTCTGAGGAAGATCAAGACGGTAGGCAACAGGATTGATGATGGACAAGATTTTGTAAGGCCCAATAAACTTAGGACCTAACTTACAGGAGGGAACCTTCAATTTGATATTCTTAGTAGACAACCACACCAGATCACCAACATTCAGGTCCGGACCAGGCACACGTCTCTTATCCGCCACACGCTTATATCTCTCACTCATGCTCTTTAGATTATCCTGAATCTTTTGCCAAATAGATGACAAAGACGAGGAGAATCTGTAATCATCAGGTAAACCAGAAGACCCCTCTCCAGAGAATGTCCCAAACTGCGGATGAAACCGATATGCACCAAAAAATGGTGACTTATCAGAGGACTCCTGACGACTGTTATTTAAAGCAAACCCAGCAAGGGACAAAAAAGAACACCAATCCTCCTGATTCTCCGCCACAAAACAGCACAGATATGTCTCCAGATTCTGATTGACGCGCTCCATCTGGCCATTCGACTGCGGGTGGAAAGCAGAAGAGAATGGCAACCGAACCCCCAAGCGAGAACAGAAAGCCTTCCAGAATCTGGAAACAAACTGCGTGCCCCTATCAGAGACTATGTCTGAAGGAATACCATGCAATTTGACAATGTGATCAATAAATGCCTGCGCCAGCGTCTTAGCATTGGGCAAGCCAGGAAAAGGAATGAAATGCACCATTTTGCTAAAACAGTCCACCACCACCAGAATCACAGTCTTCCCACGAGGAACGATGCTGGTCCGTAATGAAGTCCATGGTCAGATGTGTCCAAGGATGGGAAGGAATGGGTAACAGAAGGAGAGGACCTGATGGCCGTGAATGAGGGACTTTGGCACGAGTGCAGGTCTCGCAGGCTGCCACAAAACCCTCAACCGACTTGCAAAGCGCCGGCCACCAGAATCTCCGAGCGATGAGATCCACTTGAAAACCTTGTGTCTTAAAGCAAGAGGCACAAACAACCTCCCAGGAGGACAAAGATCAGGAGCCTCTGACTGGGCTGCCTGAACCTCTGCCTCCAATTCAGGATAAAGAGCAGAGACCACCACACCTTCAGCCAAAATGGGACCCGGGTCTTTAAAATTCCCACCCCCCGGAAAACAACGTGACAGGGCATCCGCCTTCACATTCTTAACCCCAGGGCGAAACGTGACAACAAAATTAAACCTTGAAAAGAACAAAGACCATCTGGCCTGTCTCGGGTTCAAACGCTTGGCTGACTCCAAGTAGGCCAGATTCTTATGGTCGGTAAACACGGTAATAGGGTGTCTGGCTCCCTCTAGCCAATGGCGCCATTCCTCAAAAGCTAACTTGATAGCCAACAACTCCCTATCTCCCACATCGTAATTTCTCTCTGCGGAGGAGAGTTTCTTCAAAGAAAAAGGCACACGGTCGCCATTTGGCAGAAGAGGGACCCTGAGACAAGACCGCACCCACACCCACCTCAGAAGCGTCCACCTCAACTATGAAGGGCAGAGAGATATCAGGTTGTACCAAGATGGGAGCGGAAGCAAAACTCTCCTTGATACTAGAAAAGGCCTTACGCGCCTCTCACTGACCAGGAGGAAAAATCTACCCCCTTTCTAGTCATATCAGTGAGTGGTTTAACAACAGAGGAATAATTCAAAATAAACTTCCTGTAATAATTGGCAAAACCCCAAAAACGCATCAGCGCCTTCTGATTCTCAAGAAGCTCCCACTCAAGCACAGCGTGGACCTTCTCCAGGTCCATGCGAAAACCAGAAGAGGAAAGAAGAAACCCCAGAAATAGAATTTCTGGAACCGCAAACACACATTTTTCCAGTTTAGCGTACAATTTATTCTCCCGCAGGATGAGCAAGAGTAGGTGGTCCTTATGAGTTTTGAAAATAAGGAGAAAAAATCTAAATGTCATCTAGATACACTAATAAAAATGTCCCCATTAAATGATAAAAAATGCTGTTCACAAAATGCTGAAAGACGGCTGGAGCATTCATCAAACCAAAAGGCATAACCAAATTCTCAAAATGGCCCTCAGGGGTATTGAAGGCCGTCTTCCATTCGTCTCCATCTCTGACCCTGACCAGGTTGTATGCCCCTCTTAGATCCAACTTGGAAAAAACTTTAGCCCCAACAATCTGGTTAAACAGGTCCGGGATCAGAGGAAGCGGATAAGGGTCACAAATTGTTTTTCTACCTAAAGTCGTCTGTCACGATCAGTGTGGGGGAAAAACTTCACACTAAACACAGGAGGGAAGGGGAACAGTAACTGGGCCTGGAAACTAGGGAAGAAACTGATCACCTCAAAAACAACCCTAATCCTGGACCTAACTACCTATCAATATGAATAGACCTTGAAGGTAGGAATATTCATATGCTGTATACGAGGAGCTGGGGGCCGGTGCGTTCACTGTGCTCCGGCCCCCAGCTCCAGTAGTTATAAAATGTGTACAATTAATAAGGATTCTATTCATGAGGCCCCCTCTGCAGTAGAACATTCAATATAGCCACATCCTACTCACAGGGCTGTTATCTTAATGCTGGCCGGCCGGGCAGACGAGCGGCAGCGTCACGACTGACGTCACATGCCTGCGCCGCCTCCTTCATTCAGAAAGTAGGCCGGGCACATGACGTCAGTCGTGACGCTGCCGCTCCTCTGCCCGGCCGGCCAGCATTAAGATAACAGCCCTGTTTGCTTTAATTTTCATAGGTTTTACACTGATTATACTTTACTTACTATCCCAGATGCCACAGTCTTGGTGTAATGAGCCATGTTCTCCAGGATACAGGAAAGCTTCTAATGGAGGATATCTAGCCTGCTGCTATGACTGTGTGCCATGTTCTGAAGGTGAAGTGTCCAATATAACAGGTACAGTAAATTAAGGATAAGCAAATAAATTCTATTAGTTCAGAATTTGCCCAGAATTTCCCAGATTATAACAAAATTTTTATGAAAGAGAGAGAGAATGTCTAGTATGCGTAGTCTGTGTGCAGAATATTGTAGGCCAAGCAACAACCCTCTGGGTTTCTAGGAAAGATATTTAAATTATCTTTTTTAAGCCTATTGTAACGGGGCAGACCTGCGGCTTAGCTTCGGGAGCGAGGATCTGTGTTCGGCCTCGTTCCCAGGGCGGCTTTGCTAGCTGGGAGGCTCCCTGCTCCTAGGTCTGCCTTGAGCGCCGAGCTGATCACTCAGCGCTCGACTTGTCTGTTTGTTGGTCATGTGACGCTGGCCACGTCACATGACCCTCACTCCCCACTATAAATACAGGCATTCTGCTGGCTACAGGTTGCCTGTGATACTGGTCCATTGGCGCTTCCTTGTTCCTTGGTTCTAGTCTGCGGCTGCTTGTTCTGATTGACCTCCTGACCTTGTGACCTCGGCTTGTTCTTTGACCTCGTCTTCGTCTCATCCTTTGTACGTATTGCTCTCCTGGATTGACCTCGGCTCTGACTGTTGACTTTACATTTGCCCGCACCATTTGCACTCTTGCTTCTCCTGGTTCTGAGTCTTGGCTTGTTGACCTTTCGTATCTTTCCTCTGTGCACTTACGTAAGTAAGGGACCGTCGCTCAGTTATGCCCCGTCGCCTAGGGCGGGTAGTGTAAGTAGGCAGGGACAGGGGTTGAGGGTGGAGTCAGAGTGCACCCTCTTTCCTTCCTCTCTGTTCCCTGACACCTATCTAATGCAGGGAGAAGTAAGATATGCTAATTATCGTATATTTTTTCCAGAAACCCAGTGGAGTGTTGACTGCCTCGCACTTGTCTCCTGTCTCTCTGAGACATAGCAGCAGCAAGCAGGAAGAGAGACGGGATATGGCATGTGCTCACCGCGTGCGCCTTCTCTTGATACTGCTGATAGGCGGGGGTGTTGGGTGTCTGACCCCGCCGATCTGATATTGATGATCTATACTGAGATCATCAATATTAAAAGCCTGGAAAACCCCTTTATTTTTTTTGAATATGACTCTTACTCCTGATGAAATGTGGAATTATCTTCATAGAGAAACGTGTCGAGCAGTACATCAGAGAGCAGATAGGCAGAGTGCTTAATCAATAGTACTCTGTGGGCGCGGACATTTGAGATAAGCTGAGTGCTCTATAGATTCGGGACTAGCCCTGAGGAGGTTCCCAGGGTGTTACAATTAGATCCTATTGGCCTGTTAACGTATATAAGCAGACTACAGACAGTGGCATCACGGTAACACCCAGTATTTTGCTCCCTGGTAATGACAATAACACGTACATGCAGTAATAGAGATTAGTGGGGTTCCTTAACATTTGGAGCAAGTACCTGCTGCATACAACTTCCCCTTGACTTAACTTCAGTCACAGACTGGGAGCAGGATACCAATCTACTGTATATGTACCTCTCCCCACTCTGGATGCACCCTTAAGCTTTATAGGGTAATTCATTTTGGGCTGTCTGCCCCAGGTTTTTAAACACACCTGCCCATAAGACGCACCAAGGTTTTAGAGGAGGAAAATAAGAAGAAACATTTTTCATTAGACCTCAGATCAGACCACCAATCAGAACCCCAATGTTAATCAGAACTCAGCTCAGATCCCCAATGTTAATAAGACTTAGTTTATAAGACCCCCAATGTTTATAAGACCCCCAACTAGACCTCAGATCAGACCCCTAATGCTAATAAGACCACAATCAGACCACAGCTCAGACAAACAATATTAATAAAAACCCCAATCAGACCTCAGATGAGACCCCCAATGTTGATACGTAGAAATGAGCGAATTTCTCAAAAATTTGATTCGGCCAGTTCGCTGAATTTTTTTAAAATAGTTTGATTTAATTCGAAAGAACGGCTATTTTATGGCTGCAGAGAGCCTTTATAGTGTTGTAGTACACTGTGCCTTGCAGTAACACACATAGGGAGTCTGCTATGGTAGTGAAATAATACTGTGAGTCAGTATGACATGCAGATGACAAGCGTCGCTCTTAGAATCACTGCACACTTCACTTATTTGGGCAGTCATGGGGCAAAAACTGAACAAATAACTGAAGTATGAACTGAGCCTTACAGGTCCTTTTATACCGTCGGCAGCTGATTCCACATAGATGTCTACAGAACCTGTTCTATTAAACGCTTATACAAGCAGAGCCCCCCGACAGAGTGGAGAGGGTGTCAGCAGTAAGTTTGTGTTGATGTCACTGATTAATTTGCCCTGACTGTGGAGGTGGTGGCAGCATCAGAAGGCCACAGGGTGACACAATGACAGTGTGGAAGTGGCAGGAGCAACATAAGGAGACCACAGAGTGGCAAGGTGACATAGTGTGGAGATGGTAGCAGCATCAGGAGACCACAGAGTGACCTGGTGAGAGAGTGGGGAGGTGGGTGGCAATACCAGTACCAGCAAAAGATGGTGGTTGAAAGAAGGAGTACTTGGTATCAGATGTGTGGCATCAGGCGGGTGGCTGCATCAAAATAGTAGCTGAGGCAGCTAGCCAGAGGAAACCAGTCTCTTTTGTCAAAGTGTTGGTGTGGCAACATGGATGATCTAGTCTGAAGCATTAGGTATTGGTGGGTGAACATCCTGGCCGATCCACGCCTGATGTCAAAGGTCAGTCTCTCCACATTTTGGGTTGACAGGCAAATTTTTCTTGGGGTAACTATGGCCCACGCTACACTAAACACCCACTCTGATGCCACACTACTGGCCAGGCAGGACAGCTTTTCCAGGGCAAACTCGGCCAGTTTCAGGCGCAAATCCAGTTTGGCTGCCCAGAAGTCCAGCAGATCTTCAATGTGGGGTGGCATGGTGCTGACCAAGTATGCCACCACCTGCTGGTTCAGGTCCTGCTCGAGGTCTAGCTGCTGCAGCTGGTGAGTAGTTTCTTCACTAGGCGGGTGAAGAAAGCTGCTCATCAGTGACTCTAGGCTCAAGTTGCTGCTGATGGAACTGGAAATGCTCCTACCTCCCATCGTGTCACAGCAGCCATGGCAAAGGAACGTGAGCGCAGAGGGCCCCCCCGGTCAGACCTGCAAGAGGATGGACGATGGCGCAGATAGGCAGCGGCCAACTGACTACATAGGATGTCTCAATAGTAGTTCAGTTTGTTATCCCTCTCAGCGGGTGTAAGAAAAGTCCACTATTTTGGATCAGTAGCGAGGGTCCAACAAGGTGGAGAGCCAGAAGTCATCCCTGTGCAGAATGGTGACAATTCGACTGTCACTACGCAAACAAATGAGCATGCATCGGGCTATGTGTGCAAGTGACTTGGAGGGACTCCCTGCCTTCATCTACACTGCATACTGCCACTGTGTCTGGGTCCTCTGCCTCGTCTTCCTCATCAACCTGTAGCTCCTCTGGCTGCTTCTGCTCCTCCTCTTCTGTCACCTGTGTAGAAAAACCACCCATTTCGCTACACATTGCTTGTGCTCCAATGTCCTCCTCCTCCAGTTCAGCCCCCACTGGGCTCATGTGGCCTTGAGATCTAGGCGCCACATCTCCAGTCCTCTGACCAGCCATATTTACCAGCATCTGTTCCAGGACATGAAGCAGTGTAATGATGTTGTTCATCCCGTAGTCCTGGCGACTGACAAATAATGTGGCCTCCTCAAAGGGCCAGAGCAAAAGGCAGGTGTCACACATGAGCTGCCACTGGCTGACATTTAAGTTACACAGGGGAGTAATCCTGTCCGCTTGGATCATCAAGAAATCGTTTAAGGCCTTTCTTTGTTCATATAACTGGTTCAACATATGGTGGGTGGAATTACAACGGGTGAAAACGTTGCATATCAGACTATGTTGGGGGATTTCATTCTGCTGATGCAGCTCAAGGAGGGTGTGCTTGCGGTATACAAGTGGATGAAGTGCATGCAAAGTTTCCTGGCCATTTTTAGGATGTCTTGCAGATAGGTGGAAGACTTCAAGAACCGCTTGACAACCAGATTGAACACGTGTGTCATGCAGGGCGCATGGCTCAGCCGTACTTGATGCTGCTCCAACATCATGTTCTTCCCATTATCGGTCATCATGGTTCCAATTTTCAGTTTTCGAGGAGAAAGCCAGGATTCAATTTCTTGCTAAAGGACATGGAGCAGTTCCATCCCTGTGTGACTCCGCCGAGCCCTGCACATGTAGTATGCTGGAGGGGCGCTGTGAATTGTCCCTGGAGTGGAGGCTGAGGACACGGTGGATGAGGAGGAGGCAGAGGCGGACATTGTCTCAGGACCAACGGCGTGACAACGTAGAGGCGGAAGTGGCATCACCTGGCCAAGTTGCTTGTGAGGCTGTGCAGGAACCAAATTCACCCAGTGGGCCGTAAAGGACATGTATTATAAGTGACCGTAGTCACAGCTTCACATGTCGGCGCTGCCGTGTACTTTACCAGATACCAATTATATGGGGGAGAAAAAAGAACTGGGTCGCACATCCACAGTGCTTGGCTTTGACCTAAAAAGTGTACAGCCCCCCGTATTGCATGCTGTACAAGAGGCATTAGTGTACATTTTGATCAAAAGGCATAAGCCCACTCACCACGTCAAGGAAGCCTCTATTGAGTGGGACCTACTCTGACAAAAGGGCGCAGCACGGTGCGATGACAAAGCGGCGATATCCTGGTAGGGGGTGGGACCCAGGAGTCAAAGCAGCAACCATGCTGTCTGACGATGCCACCCATGGCACTGGGTCCCACCAACCCACCAGAACAGCACCACAAAAACAAAGGCCACCGCACAGTACTGCACCATGTGAACAGCTGTCTAACACAGCATGTCCATTACTATCAGGAGCTACAGGTCAATGACCACTATATGCAATCCTGTGTGATTAAAACCACCTGTGCCGAATGGGAGGAGTGCTGACACCAGTAATAAAGAAGAAAGATTCAAATAACAATTATATGGGGGAGAAAAAAGAACTGGGTCGCACATCCACAGTGCTTGGCTTTGACCTAAAAAGTGTACAGCCCCCCGTATTGCATGCTGTACAAGAGGCATTAGTGTACATTTTGATCAAAGGTAGGTGGAAGACTTCAAGAACCGCTTGACAACCAGATTGAACACGTGTGTCATGCAGGGCGCATGGCTCAGCCGTACTTGATGCTGCTCCAACATCATGTTCTTCCCATTATCGGTCATCATGGTTCCAATTTTCAGTTTTCGAGGAGAAAGCCAGGATTCAATTTCTTGCTAAAGGACATGGAGCAGTTCCATCCCTGTGTGACTCCGCCGAGCCCTGCACATGTAGTATGCTGGAGGGGCGCTGTGAATTGTCCCTGGAGTGGAGGCTGAGGACACGGTGGATGAGGAGGAGGCAGAGGCGGACATTGTCTCAGGACCAACGGCGTGACAACGTAGAGGCGGAAGTGGCATCACCTGGCCAAGTTGCTTGTGAGGCTGTGCAGGAACCAAATTCACCCAGTGGGCCGTAAAGGACATGTATTATAAGTGACCGTAGTCACAGCTTCACATGTCGGCGCTGCCGTGTACTTTACCAGATACCGACATGCTCAAGGACTTGCCCACCTTCTGTTCTACATGTGTGTGCAGGGCTGATACTGCCTTTTTGGCAAATAAATGATGGCTTGGGACTCTCCCCTCGGCTCAGCACAAGCCATCAGTTCTCTGAAAGGTGCAGAGTCCACCACTTGGAAAGGGAGGGACTGCAGCACAGCAACTTGGCCAGGACCACGTTCAGCTTCTGCACCGTTGCACGAGTGCACACATACTGTTGTCTCTTGGAAATCGCTTTGGTGATCGATTGCTGACGGAATGAGTGATGAGAAGTAGGAGGACGAGGAGCATGAGCATCAGGACTGGTAGATGATGGGAAGGACAGAGAGCTCCCTTTGGCTGAGGTGGTGGAGCCTTGACTGCCTGAAATCGGCTGCATGCCACTAGGTGATACAGTGGTTGCTGCAGCAGGCTGGACCACCACATCAGAGCCATGGTTCTCCCAGGCCACTTTATGGTGACACTGCATATGTTGACGCAGGGCCGTGGTGCCAATATTGGCACCCTGGCCGCGCTTTACCTTCTGCCCACAGATTTTACATATGGCCATGTTCACTTCCTCCGGCAGATTAACAAAAATCTGCTACATCGACAAGTAGGTGATTTTACCCCCAACACTATGCACTGACTGACTGCTACTGCTGCTGCCTCCGTGAACCCACTCACCGCTGCTTCCCAGGCAGTTAGGCTCCTGTGAAGAGGGTGGTCTACCCCGGGCACATTTGGCTACCAAACTCCCACTGTTGCCACCTTGCTGACTCCCGGCCACACTAGCGACTTGCTGGCTCCGCCGCTGCCTCATGGGCAAGCTGCAACCCTATTCTCCAGATGATGAAGCCCCTTCGTCACTCGGCTTCCAAATCCGATCAGCTACATCATCATCATCGAGTACTGTCGGCAGGTTACTGATATCGTCCTTAACGGTCTCTGGGTCAGGAGTCTGACCGCTCGCATTCCACTTCGTCAATTTCGATTCGATTATCTCTACTTATCACAGTAATCTAATTGCTCAGTGAAAGTGATGTCATTGATGTCTATGTAATTATATAATTTCCACCGTAAGGTCATTGCATACTCACAAATTCAATCACAGTCTAGAGATGACAATCAATTCTATCAATTTTGAATTTTATATGACTTTTTAAAAAACTTGACAATATCTTAAAATCTGAATCTTGGTATTGTAGGTCAGACAATACATAACATTTTCCTAGAAAAGTGACATGCAGAGTGCCTTGTAAAAGTTTTCAAACCCCTTGAACTTTTCCAAATTTGTTCACGTTACACCCACAATTTTTAATGTGTTGCATTGGGATTTTATGGGTAGACCAACACAAAGTACATATGTCAAGTGAAAATGATGCATGGTTTTCAAAATGTTTTATAAATAAAATCTGGAAAGTGTGGGGTGCATTTGTTTTCAGCCAATACTATGTAGGACCATCTTTCACTATAATTACAGTTGCAATTCTTTTGGTGTATGTCTCTACCAGCTTTATACATCTAGAGGCTGACATTTTTGCCCATTCTTCTTTGCAAAATAGTTTGCGTCCAAGTCATAGTGGATGGAAAGCGTCTGTGAAGAGCAATTTTCAAGGCTTGCAACAGATTCTCAATGGGATTTAGGTCTGGACTGTGACTGGGCCATTCTAACACATGAAGATGCGTTGATCTAAACCAGGAATGCCCAACCTGCAGCCTTCCAGCTGTTGCAAAATTACAACTTGTAGTTTTACAACAGCTGGAGGACCGCAGGTTGAGCATCCCTGATCTAAACCATTCCATTCTAGATCTGGCTGTATGTTTAGGGGCCTTGTCCTGCTGGAAGGTGAACCTCAGCCCTCTCAAGTCTTTTGCAGACTCTAACAGGTTTTTCCCCAGGATTGCCCTGTATTTAGTTCCATCCATCTTCCTGTCAACTCTGATCAGCTTCCCTGTTAAGGTCCTTTAATCTTTCCTGGTAAGTTTTATCCTGCAATCCATGTACCAGTTTAGTAGCTCTTCTCTGAACTCTCTCCAAAGTATCAATATCCTTCTGGAGATATTATCTCCAGTACTGAGCACAATACTCCAAATGAGGTCTCACTAGTGCTCTGTAGAGCGGCATGAGCACCTCCCTCTTACTACTGGTAATGTCTCTCCCTATACACCTGTTACAAATCTTTGTGTCATCAGCAAAAAGACACACCTTACTATCGAGGCCTTCTGCAATTTCGCTGATAAAGATATTAAACAATATGGGTCCCAGAACAGATCCCTGAGGTACCCCACTGGTAACAAGACCATGGTCTGAATATACTCCATTGACTACAACCCTCTGTTGTCTGTCCCTCAGCCACTGCCTAATCCATTCAACAATATGGGAGTCCAAGCGCAAAGACTGCAATTTATTGATAAGCCTTCTATGTGGGACAAAAAAGCCTTTTTAAAGTCTAGATAAGCGATGTCTACTGCACCTCAGCCATCTATTATTTTAGTCGCCCAAACAAAAAAATCAATAAGATTAGTTTGACATGATCTCCCTGAAGTAAACTCATGCTGTTTTTCATCTTTCAATCCATGGGATTTTAGATGTTCCACAATTCTCTCCTTAAGTATGGTTTACATTAATTTCCCCACTATTGATGTCAGGCTTACTGGCCTATAATTGCCCGATTCCTCCCTACTACCTTTCTTGTGAATGGGCACAACATTTGTTAATTTCCAATCTTCTGGGACGACTCCTGTTACCAGTGATTGGTTAAATAAATCTGTTAATGGTTTTGCTAGTTCACCACTAAGCCTTTTAATAGATTTGGGTGTATCCCATCAGGCCCCTGTGACTTATTTGTATTAATTTTAGACAGCTGACTTAGAACCTCTTCCTCTGTAAAGACACATGCATCAAAAGATTCATTAGTCTTCATTCCTAACCATCACCTCATCCCGCAAAAAATGAGATATTACCTAAGACAATCGGTCAAAAAATAAAAAAAACTATGACTCTCAGACAATGGAGACACTAAAATATGATTATTTTTTTTGCTTCAAAACTGCTATTGTGTTAAAGTGAAATAAATAAAAAAAGGTTGACAAAATTAGGTATTGACATATCCGTAACAACCTGCTCTATAAAAATATCACATGACCTAACCCCTCAGGTGAACTCTGTAAAAAATTAAAATAAAAACAGTGCCAAAAAAGCACATAACATCACATAAAGTGCAACATCAAGCAATCAAAAAGATGTATGGCCCCCAAACTAGTACCAATCAAACCATCACCTCATCCCGCAAAAAAATTAGACCCTATCTAAGACAATCGGTCAAAAAAAAAACAGCTATGGCGCTCTCAGACTTTGTTTAAAAATTTAATAAATAAGAAAAAGTATACATATTAGATATTGCCACGTCCATAACGATCTGCTCTATAAAAATCTCACATAACCTAACCCCTAAGGTGAATGCTGTAAAAATAAAAATAAATAAAAACTGTGCTAGAAAAAACAACCAATTTTTGGGTCACCTTGCCCCATAAAGTGTAATTATGAATGATCAAAAAATCATATGTGCCCAAAAATGTTAGCAATAAAAATGTCAACTCTTCCTGCAAAAAATTTGCCTCTGTACAAGACGATCGGCAAAAAGAAAAAATATGGCATTCAGAAAATGAGACACAAAAACATAATTTTTTTTTCAAAAATACTTTATTATGTAAAACTGAAACCAACAAAGAAAGTAGACATATTTGATATTGCGTTTGTAACAACCTGCTGTATAAAAATAACACATGAGCTAACCTGTCAGATGAATGTTGTAAAAAATAAAAACGGTGCCAAAACAGCAATTCTTTGGTTACCTTGCCTCACAAAAAACATAATATAGAGCAATTAAAAATAATATGTACCCCAAAATTGTTCCAATAAAACTGGCAATTTATTCCGTAGTTTCCAAAATGGGGTCACTTTTTGGGAGTTTTTACTGTAAGGGTGCATCAGGGGGGCTTCAAATGGGACATGACATCTAAAAACCAGTTCAGCAAAATCTGTGTTCTAAAAACCATATGGTGCTTCTTTTTTTCTGTGTCCTGCCGTGTGCTCTTACATCAGTTTACGACCACATGTGGGGTGTTTATGTAAACCGCAGAATCAGGATAATAAATATTAAGTTTTGTTTGGCTGTTAATTTAAAGAAATTATTTAAAATGGAAAATCTGCCGAAAAAGTGAAAGCCCTACAAAGTGACTTTAGAACTGAACTGGTGCTTAAAAAAGTTGACTTTGGAAATTTTCTTAAAAATTTCAAAAATTGCTTTAAAAATTCTAAAGCTTCTAACGTCCTAAAAAAAAAAAAAATTAGTACATTACCAAAATTATGCCTAAGTAGATATATGGGGAATGTTAATTCATGAATATTTTATAAAGGGCATCACTATCTGTCTTAAAAGCAGAGAGATTCAAATTGTGAAAACAGTGAATTTTTTCAAATTTTTGTTAAATTTTGGATTTTTTATATAAATAATGGTAAAACATATTGACTCAAATTTACTATTAACATGAAGCACATTGTGTCACGAGAAAACAATCTCTGAATGGCTTGGATAAGTAAAAGTGTTCCAAAGTTATTACTACATAAAGTGACTCGTCAGATTTTCAAAATTAGGCCTGGTCAGGAAGGGGGTTAATGGCCCGGACTAGAAGTGGTTAAATGAACATCTTCAACATTGGACATCTATTCATCTAATCTAAAGGAATGCAAAACTTTGCCATTCCATTCTCTACATATTTTTGTTCCTTACTAAGAAAAGCTTGACCAACATGTTTGAATCTTTTTAGAACTTGTCTTTCTTCATAGTGTAGGCCTTTAAATCATTCTAAGTGTAGCAATTTTGGGGGTTTTTTAAGGTGTCAACATGATTATGGAGAGACCAAATATTTTTTTCTCTATATAAAACTGAAAACTAGACTATACTGATCTTGTTTAGTACCCCATGAAGTTTATTTTAGGATGTCCACTCCGAGAGTGTGCCTGGGGCATCCTCGAAAGTGATAATGAGACTAATAAAGTGGCCTATTTTACTCATTGTTGCTGGTGTTACAACTGTAGGTAGGGACAAAAAGGGACAGTGAGCCCTAAGCTAAAACCCAGGCTGTGTTCCCTATCTACTTGCAGTACAAGCCCTAGATAGCTAGACTGCAACTGATTGTTGGTCCCTATTCTATTTAAGTGAAGAGATGCACTAGCGAGTCATACTTACATGGGTCAGAACCAGACATGCTATGCCGTATCAAATGAGAAACGGAGAGTGGTCAGAAGACAAGCCGAGATCAAAACCAGACGGACAACTCAGTACTAAACAAAAGACAGAGAGTGGTCAGAATACAAGCTGGGGTCAGAAGAATGAACAATCCAATAGGCACAGGAACAAGGAACATAATTAGTGAGTCAGAGACTATCATTGGCACTGGTATAAGGCAAGGAAGGGGTTTACATAGAGCACCAATTCCCTGGATTAGAACCTAATAGGTCTATGAAACAGTGCTCCATTAGTCAGAAACACTAGTACACAGAAATAGAGCAGCTGAGCAATCAGCCCACTGCTAATCTCCTCCAGCACACCCCGCTGCAGGGAGAAACAGAGCAGTTACTAGGGATGCAGTCGTGTCACCAGGGCGTGGCTCAGCAGCACATCTCTCTCCTGGCGCAGCCGTGTCGGGATGAGGATCACAATGCTGGAGCCCAGACAAGTACGTTTCTTACAGCTGGCCGGTGAGTTTCAGAGAGGTATTTTAATAATCCCTCTCAGTGATCTGTAAGCCTGCTTGTGCCTTGTGACTCTCACAGGCAAGGTAAGTTATCTAAGGCTAATAGGAGATCTGGTAGCCCAGCTACAGTAAATATAGCTAACAGCCACAGAGGTCAGGAAGCTCAGAAAGAAGGCCTTTTCCTTCAGTGTCTATATGTATGTTCTCCTGGCTTCAAGTTTGTCAGTGTTGTGGGTTATTTTTTGTATTCTTTATATTTACCATATCTTCTGTTGTTACTTTAGTAAACATATTAGCATATTGCATATATGTAGGTAACATTATTAATATTTCATCAAATTTCTATTTTACTTTATGATATTATAGACAGTGCAACCTGCTATAAATGTCCTACAGAAGAGTGGCCTGATGAGAAGAAAATGAAATGTATTCCTAGAATATACGAGTTTCTATCCTTTGAGGAGGACATTCTAACTTTCATATTTTTAGGAATAGTTGTATTTATTTCTGCTGTGACATTGATCATATTAGGAATCTTCATTTATTACTGGGACACACCGATTGTTAAAGCCAATAACCGGACTGTGAGCGTAATCCTCCTGGCCTCCATCTTGTTGAACTTCCTCAGTGTTCTCTTCTTCCTTGGTCGTCCAGTTGACATAACCTGCTTACTGAGACAAACATCATTTGGCGTCTTCTTCTCTATCGGTGTCTCTTCTGTTCTGGCCAAAACTATCACAGTCTGCATTGCCTTCAAAGCCACCAAACCTGGAAGTATCTGGGTGAAGTGGATCTCATTCAATGTGTCAAATTATGTGGTCTTGTTGTGTTCTTCTGTACAAGTTCTCATTTGTGTTATTTGGTTGCTGATGTCTCATCCTTATGTAGAGTTTGATCATCACTCTTATCCTGGGAAGATCATCATTCAGTGTAATGAAGGCTCGGTCATCGCCTTCTACTCCATGTTGGGTTATATGGGGTTCCTGGCAGCTGTGAGCTTTGTTCTGGCTTTCATGGTGAGGACATTACCCGACAATTTTAATGAAGCCAAGTACATCACCTTCAGCATGCTGCTGTTCTGCAGTGTCTGGATCGCCATGATACCAGCCTATCTGAGCACTAAAGGGAAGTACATGGTGGCTGTGGAGATATTTGCCATATTGACCTCATGTTCTGGCATTCTTGGTTGTATATTTCTTCCAAAAATATATATTCTTCTTTTTGAACCTAGTTTGAACTCCAGAAAAGCTATTTTGGAGACAAACAGAGTATAATGTATTACATGGTGTATACTAGTATCTGTTTAAATTAATTTATTTTAATTTTTTTAATTTTATTTAGACTTTGCTTTAGATTTGTCTTCATTTTTTCTTAAATGGTTGAAATACTTCCTAACTAAGACATCTCCATAAATCATGAAATTGGACCTGTCACCACTCCTCACACGTTTGTATTAGTGAATACTTGCATTACCTATGATTTACCAATTCTGGAGCATCTATTCCTATAACTCAATGTCCCAACATTCCTTTATTATGCCTGCTAGGAGTTTATGAATACATTTCCAGCAGACCAACAAAGGTCCATCTGGGTGTTATCAGTTGGGGATATGTCTACCTACAGTTTGACGCTACCCCATCAGTTCCTGTGTCACAATGTGCAAGGACACACCCTCAACTGGTTACATCCAGATGGACCTTTATTGCAGTCTGCTGGCAATTCATTTATAAACTTCAGCTAGAAATAATAAAGGAATGGCACAACATATACAGTAAGATGGGGAATGAAAGCTGTTACTAAGCAGTTACTAAGACATGGCAGATGGTGAGGTGATTGGTCCTCTGTAAGCCATAATACAGTCACTATACTGTAGAACATACATATAATCTTTCCATATGCTGGTAATGTCACAGCGACATACTTTGTCCCATAAAGCTGACTTCTTCTAGAAGAATATCCTTTCTAGCTACCACTTGTTTTACCCGATGATTGATGCACAGCTATGTTGCTGTCTTGTAAGTTAATTTGTGTAATTTAGGCAATTAAATTTGGGGCAAATAAGTTTAAATTCCTTCTGTTTCCAATTCAGTTTTGAGGAGTATGTGCAAAATAAAAACTGTCAAGATTTATTTGTGTTTTTCTAATAAGCACAATTCCCGTTTGCGCCATGACATGAATTATGCTTTAAACTAGAGATGAGTGAACTTCTTTAAATTTCTTTCGGATCTGATTCGATGAATCATTCAAAAAATTTGATTTTGGTCTGACACCGAATCGATTCTACTTGAATAAAAAAACAGCTCAAATTTCCCTGAATATTGGTGTATGACACTCTGATGTCTCCTAGAACTAATATTTTATTATATAATATATTTTTCTTTTTTTCTAATAACTACTGTGAGGGGGCACATATGTGGGCATAACTAATGTGAGGGGGCACATATCAAGGCATAACTACTATGAGGGGGCACATATCAAGGCATAACTACTGTGAGGGGCACGTAATCTGGCATAACTACTGTGAGGGGCACATAATCTGGCATAACTACTGTGAGGGGCACATATCTGGCATAACTACTGTGAGGGGTCACATAGCTGGGCATAACTACTTTGAGGGGGCATATATCTGGCATAACTACAGTTAGCGGGTGCATATCTGGGCATAACTACTGTGAGGGGGACCATATATGGCCATAACTACTGTGAGGGGGCACATATCTGGGCATAACTTCTGTGAGGGGGGGAACATATCTTGTATAACTACTGTAAGGGGACACAAAAGTGGACATAACTACTGTGACAGTAACAAAGGTGGGTATAGCTGCTGTGAGGGGCCACAAGGAGGACATAACATTTGTGAGGGGCCACAATGTGGGCATTAGTACTGTGTGGTAGCATTTAGGGGAACTGTCCTAGATTACCCTGCTATACATTGGCATGGCTCAGTCTTACGGGACCAGCAGAGAGCCCCCTGCTGGTGATTTCACAGGGGCAGTCACCATCCCTTCCCTTATGTGGTTATTCTTTTATTTTTTCTCTAGTACTAAAGGTACCGTATTCCGGATCCAGTGGACATCATGCCGATGCCAGCTACACCCTGGATGAGATAGGACCAGATTTTATTAGTTAGGACTGGGTGAGGGTAGCCATGCATTAGGCTTAGTGCAAAAAAAAAAAATTGCCGCCTCTTTGTATGAATTGAGGGGGTGGGGGGGGGGGCAATCCAAAGTTTGCACTGGGGCCCATAACACTCTAGTTACGCCACTGAGTGTGTTCTTTCACTCTATAGTAGAATCTGAGGTCACTGCACGGTTCTTTATACCTGATGCTAAGATTGACCTGTAAGGATAAGTTCACACTTGAGTTATTTGGTCAGTTTTGGTTATTTTACTAAATAAGTAAAGTATGAAGCGATTTTAAGAGTGACGTCTGTCATCTGCCGGTCATACAGACACAAAGTAACTGTTTCACTACCACAGCGGACTAACTATGCATGTTTCTGCAATGCACAGCTATCACGATCGGCGTGACTATCACATACGTGACACAGAGGGAGGGAAAGAGGAAGGCCCTGCCCAAATGAGAGGGAAGGTGGTGACCCCTGACTCACCTTGCGGCTGGCACCTGGCTGCCCTGACGTCCCTAGACGGGTTCCTCACCCGTACGCCGATCACGTGCCTAAAACCCTGGCTTTCCCTAAGATGAGCCCTAGATAGTGAACAGGGCGGTGGGAACACTAGTCCGCACCACTAGCTCTAAAGGAAAACACCAAGGGGAGGACAGACAATACAGACTCAACATATAATCCCAGGTGGGCGACAACAGGAGACAACAAAAACCCCAACAGGGATCCGGAGGGTAGCACTCTGGAACAACAACCAGGATTCACAGCTCCAGTGGGTCAGTATAGAAGTCCAGGCAGGAAGCTCTATAACTGGCAACTAGAGAAGTGTGAGAGGAGAATATAAGGAGGTTGGGAGTGGCAGACAAGAAACAGATGAGGAGGAGAAGCTACGGATCCCTGAGTGAGACAAAAATGATAGCAAGGCAAACACAGAAAACAATCACTAAGAAACAACGTGATCTTTAGACATAGAGCACGCAGCCACCCGCTGCGACTTCCTGACCCCGGGTATAACGGAGTCAGACGTGGCTCTTGACACCCTCGTGACAACAGCGTTCTACACCGATATACAGGCTCTCTGAAATAACTGATTTTTCAATTGATTTGTCACTAAAACATTTGGATCAAATCTTTTTGGGAAAATTCGTGAAACCATCCAAATTGAATTTTTTTAAAATGTTTCATCTCCAGTAATATATATATATATATATATATATATATATATACAGACCTATAGTTTGGACACACCTTCTCATTCAAAGAGTTTTCTTTATTTTTATGACTATGAAAATTGTAGATTCACACTGAAGGCATCAAAACTATGAATTATCACATGTGGAATTATATACATAACAAAAAAGTGTGAAACAACAGAAAATATGTCATATTCTAGGTTCTTTAAAGTAGCCACCTTTTGCTTTGATTACTGCTTTGCACACTCTTAGCATTCTCTTGATGAGCTTCAAGAGGTAGTCACCTAAAATGGTTTTCACTTCACAGGTGTGCCCTGTCAGGTTTAATAAGTGGGATTTCTTGCCTTATAAATGGGGTTGGGACCATCAGTTGCGTTGTGGAGAAGTCAGGTGCGGAGGATAAGTTCATCCGAGTCATTAGCCTCAGAAATCACAGGTTAACAGCAGCTCAGATTAGAGACCAGGTCAATGCCACACAGAGTTCTAGCAGCAGACACATCTCTAGAACAACTGTTAAGAGGAGACTGTGTGAATCAGGCCTTCATGGTAGAATATCTTCTAGGAAACCACTGCTAAGGACAGGCAACAAGCAGAAGAGACTTGTTTGGGCTAAAGAACAGAAGGAATGGACATTAGACCAGTGGAAATCTGTGCTTTGGTCTGACGAGTCCAAATTTGAGATCTTTGGTTCCAACCACCGTGTCTTTGTGCGACGCAGAAAAGGTGAACGGATGGACTCTACATGCCTGGTTCCCACCGTGAAGCATGGAGGAGGAGCTGTGATGGTGTGGGGGGTGCTTTGCTGGTGACACTGTTTGGGATTTATTCAAAATTGAACGCATACTGAACCAGCATGGCTACCACAGCATCTTGCAGCGGCATGCTATTCCATCCGGTTTGCATTTAGTTGGACCATCATTTATTTTTCAACAGGACAATGACCCCAAACACACCTCCAGGCTGTGTAAGGGCTATTTGACCATGAAGGAGAGTGATGGGGTGCTGCGCCAGATGACCTGGCCTCCACAGTCACCAGACTTGAACCCAATTGAGATGGTTTGGGGTGAGCTGGACCGCAGAGTGAAGGCAAAAGGGCCAACAAGTGCTAAGCATCTCTGGGAACTCCTTCAAGACTGTTGGAAGACCATTTCAGGTGACTACCTCTTGAAGCTCATCAAGAGAATGCCAAGAGTGTGCGAAGCAGTAATCAAAGCAAAATATGACATATTTTCTGTTGTTTCACACTTTTTTGTTATGTATATAATTCCACATGTGTTAATTCATAGTTTTGATGCCTTCAGTGTGAATCTACAATTTTCATAGTCATGAAAATAAAGAAAACTCTTTGAATGAGAAGGTGTGTCCAAACTTTTGGTCTGTACTGTATATATATATATACATATATATATATATATATATATATATATACATATCCCTCTCCAAATTTAAATACCCTGTAGATGCCATTAAAACAGCTATACCCTTGATCACAGGTACAGTTCACAAATAGGTAGACAACCATCTTTGTATATAATTTAATAGTGCATTGGGATGATCACACTGCACACTGATACTGTAGCACGTCTGTCCCTGGTGTAATTTGATCCGGTCACCACAATAGGTGTTCTGGTTCCGGGGAATGATGGTGTGGGATAGTGGAGGGACGCCATTCCAAGATCCCGTGTTGTCACATCCAAAGGGATTCTGATGTGAATTCTGATGCTCCCTACATGAGCCAGGTATCACTTCCATTTTCGATTACCTCCACCTATTTCTACTGGTTCTCATGGCCTGCCAATGCCCTTTATTTACCAGCTGATCTTGTACAGGCTGTTGATGAGTCTCCCCTCTAAAGGAGTTCTTTGAGAGCCCCTCCGATCAGATATCATCAGCATCTGATCGTGGGGGTCTAACACTCGATAACCCTGCCGATTCGCTGAGAAGTCAGCAGCACTCGCAGTAGCGTCTCGACCTTCTCGCTGCTTTCCCAAGGCCATGTGACATCAAGTTCATCGGTCACATGACTTAGCCGAAGCTCAGCCCCATAGAAGTGAATGGGGCTGAGAAAGATAACCAGCACAGATGCTATGCAATGTGCAGCACTGTGCTTGGTGAGCACAGAGAAGGCCGCGGTGCTCACAGGAGTGCCAGAGCTTTCTCAAATAGCTGATTGACAGGTCTCCTAGATGTTGGACTTCCACGAACAGATAACCTATCCTGAGGATAGATCATCAGTTGCAAACTCTGTATGTCAAGGAAAGGATTCTCTTAAAATGTCTACAACAGTGGTGCGGCTTGTTTATTAGTTACAGTCCACGAAGAAGGCACATTATGGTTGGTGGTTAGAATACTCTCTAGATGGTATGAGTAAGCCTTATGGTTGCTGGTCACTCTGGGTGCTACAGGACACTCAACCATTCTCAAATACATATAGAACAGTCTCTGAAAACAGCATTGTGAGAGATAGAACTCCATCTTATATATCCTATATCTATCTGAACCAGAGTTCAATTAGAGGTTAATAAAATGTTAGCTGGCACACAGGGCGGGGGAGGAATAAGCTGACAACCTCCCTCCCTTCCTGTTCTATTTTTATAAATGCAAGCTTCTGCTGCGCTAAGTTCACATCCTCTTTTCTGATAAAGATGTTTCATTTCTTCTGTCTTTGTGGTTTTATGTGACGCACGGCTGTTAAGCGTCTACCAATAATCATGGTATAAGATTGTCTGCTAATTTACAATAAAGTAGATTACTGATTACAACCATTGTGTGTCTGTATCAGCCTTCGCTTTGCACATATGCTATTTTAATTCGGAACCCATAATCAAAGACGCTGGGGTAATTGCCCTCACAAAACTTGGCCCCCAATGTGGGGATGGACTAATCGGCTCTCCCTCGACACCCCAATAACCACGGACAGACGGTCAGAGGACGTACGGATCCACTTAAAGCGGCGCTGCAAGGTAAGAGACTTTATCTTGCTAAAATCTGTGCCTCATCTCCTGTCTGTCCAAATCGGTGTGGAGTTGGAGTCTTAAAAGCTGATTTACAGTCCAGTCTGTTTTTGGTAAAAAACTCTAAAGATATGCTATTCCTATGATTATTGAGTAAGACTTTTGACTATGATGTTTGAGACAGTAAACTGGGATTGCTGACAGATATCTGTTGTCCGATATGTTTTGCGGAAAATAACTAAGAACACCAAAAAGGGAAATCAGGAGCCCTGGAACCTCCTGAGGGGTTGAATAAGCTGAGGCTCAGTGCAGAATACACTAGGTATATAGTGGGGAAGTTCTGTAGAAAACTGAGTTTGGTTCACTGGAAAAATAATTTTAGTCTTCTAGAGTACACTGGTACAAGTGAGGAAGCTCTAGGACTAGGAGAAACTGACGTCAGGAAATTGTATTCTTTGGTGTTGAATGACAAAACTTGTGGACAACTGAAACATATGGCTAATAATCATAGTGTCCCAGAGGGTTACAAGACAGCAAAAACCCTAGTGGAAGTGTGGGAAAAGTTTAACTAAACATATGATGGTAGGATTAGGGATCATGGATGCAAAGGAGTTGTTGACATATGTATAAAAGTAGGTCTAGCTAAAGAGTAACCCTTAATAGTAAATAATCTTTATTAATTCATAGAACGCACTATAAGTCCTATCAGGTCCATGTACAAGAAGTCCACCCATATATTGAGAAGAGGAGGTGAAGTGACCCTGGTAATGATACTACATCTAGGCCCTGTGCCCAGGGGCGACTCCTGGTGGTGGAGACCCCCCGTCCTCGAACCTCACTGACAACTCCTAGTACACCCTATGGTAGGCGGGCCGGCAACGGCCGTATGGGTGGACTCAGTTGGGCATGGACCGGACAGGATTACCCTAAATGCACAGTGTATACTACCCTATCGGTAGGGATACCAAAAGGTACACGATGCAAATGACTACAGAACAAAACACAACAAAACATTGACACCTAAGAGGATACCTAGTGAAGGCACAGACGTGTCTGTGCTAAAAACCCCAACGCGTTTCACCCACTGTGTGGGATCATCAGGGGGCACATTGAAAATAATAAATAATATCATAAATCATGGATGTCTAACAGAGGGAGGACCATGTTTGGGCCACCACGATATATCTGTAGGACAAACCCAGGTGTCAAATGACGGTCAGGGGAGGATGCTCACTGACGGTCATAATAAAATGATTGGACCAGGTGACCTTACTGGGAGGGATGAAAATGAAGGGAGGGAAGAATCACGCATCGACCATGATGATGTTTGAGACACGCTAATTTAGATTTCATGGAAACATCAAGGAAGTCTGTAGAAAAAGCGAAAGAGACATGTATAACTATACATATATAACCATCAGACACCCAGATAGAAAAAGTGAGGGACCATCACCGAGACAAAAGGTCTCAATACGGGGGGGGGGGTCACTCACTGTGTCCAGAGGCCGTGTATGTTATATATGGATGTGCCCTTTTAGACATAAACAGCGTCCGCCTTATTCATACGACACAGCCAAGAGATGTACCACGATGAGCAAACAACTGAACAACTGAAAAGAGGTCACAATGTCCAATGGATGAGACAGAACCCTCATACAGCTATGTAACAAGGCCTAAAACTATGGGCGTACCTTGCGACAGATCAGACTATCCATGAGAATAAAAAGACCATTCTTCCTGCATGTCCTGAATAACGGAAACACGAAAAAAAGCCATTTGTTTCCAGACAAGCATAGTAATCTACTGCACGGTAGTAGAGTGGCAGGGATTACTCACTGTTAGTGCCGGCAGATTGCTTCTTCCTCCCAAGATCAATGCCTTCTCCCAGGGTCCAACATTGAGCCATGGATGGCCACCCCCTCTTATACTTACCCCCTCCCATTATTGAATAAATTGATAAGCCCCTGTGCAGGCGAAGCTGTGTGTTGGTGTCATGGAACCATGAACCAGACGTACAACAAGAGATAAGTGGAAAATAAGAAGGTTTTATTGAAGAGCAAGCCGTAAGCAAAGTCCAAACGGATGGCTAAACCGAAGCAGGGTCTTGCGGAGACAGAGGTCAGGAACCAGAAGGGTAGTCAGACGAAGCCAGGATCAGGAACCAACGGGGTAGTCAGACGAAGCCGGAATCAGGAACCAACGGGGTAGTCAGACGAGGCCAGGATCAGGAACCAGAAGCAGCAGCAGTCTTGGAAGCATGTGAACACAGGAGGACCAAGCAAGGAACTGAAGCCACAGACCTCCTATATATATGAGCTAGGCATCCAGCTCCTCCCAGTGGGAAGGAGGAGCCGCAGGGTGGGAGGCTACAAGAAAACCCAGAAACCAAGATGGCCGCCAGCACATGTCAAACGAAGGGAACAGCAAGGAGGTAAGACCATGACAGTACCTCCCCCTCAAGGGCCCCTCCTCCGCGGAGTAAGGAACGGTTTCTGAGGGAAGCGTGCGTGGAAGGCTCGGAGCAAGACAGGAGCATGGACATCTGCGGAGGGAACCCAGGAACGCTCCTCTGGACCATAACCACGCCAATGGACCAAAAACTGCACCCGGCCGCGGACCAGGCGTGAGTCCAGGATATTGCTCACCTCATACTCCTCACGATTGCCCACTTGGACCGGACGAGGCCGAGGAATCGAGGAAGTGAAACGATTACACACCAGTGGCTTCAACAGGGAGACATGAAACACGTTGGAGATCCGCATGCCAGGAGGAAGCGCAAGGGCATAGGCTACCGGGTTTACCCTGCGAAGCACTCGGAAGGGACCAACAGAGCGAGGCGCCAGCTTGGGAGTGGGCACTCGAAGGTTGAGGTTGCGGGTGGACAACCATACGCGGTCTCCGACCTGGTAGGAAGGAGCGGGCGCTCGTCTGCGATCAGCCTGGAGTTTCTGGCGCTGCGCAGAGACCTCAAGGGACCTCTGGATCTGTACCCAAGAAGCACGTAGGATGGAAAGGTGATCCTCCACAGCCGGAATATCCTGGGGAGAGAATACCTCCGGTAACACGGCAGGTTGGAACCCATAATTGGCCATGAAGGGAGACGTCCCAGAGGAAGAGTTCACCGCCGTGTTCCTGGCAAACTCAGCCCAAGGCAGGAGGTCAACCCAATTGTCTTGGTGATCGGAGACATAGCAACGAAGGAATTGCTCCAAGGCCTGATTGGATCGTTCTGCGGCCCCATTGGACTGAGGGTGGTAGGCCGAGGAGAAAGAGAGATGAATCCCCAACTGGGAGCAAAAGGCACGCCAGAACCTGGACACAAACTGACTCCCCCGATCCGACACAATCTCCTTGGGCAAACCGTGCAACCGGAAGACCTCCCTGGCAAAAATCGAGGCCAACTCTTGTGCAGAGGGTAACTTCTTGAGAGGAACACAGTGGCACATTTTGGAAAACCGATCCACTATCATGAGAATGACCGTATGGCCTCGGGATGCAGGGAGGTCCACAATGAAATCCATCCCCAGGTGTGACCATGGACGCTCCCCGGTGGCTATGGGTTGCAAAAGGCCCAACGGAAGGTGCCGAGGGGACTTACTCTGGGCACAAACGGAGCATGCCGCTACATATGCGGCGATGTCGGAACGTAGGGAAGGCCACCAGAACAGACGTGAAACAGCCCAGAACAGCTGATTCTTTCCAGGATGCCCCGCGGCCTTGGAGTTATGGTAGGTTCGCAACAACCGAGTGCGCAACTCCTCAGGCACAAAACACCTGCCGTTGGGTCTCCCAGAGGGAGCACCAGATTGAGCCGCCAAAATCTGCTCACCCAGGGGAGAGGTCAGGCTGGTGCGAATGGCGGCCAGGATCTGATTCGGAGGTATGACCGAAGTCGGAATCGACTCCTCCCCGGACAGCTCGGAGTACTGCCGTGATAAGGCATCCGCTCTGATGTTCTTGGAACCGGGTAGGTAGGAGACCACGTAATTAAAACGTGACAAGAACAGAGCCCATCTGGCCTGACGTGGTGTCAATCTCTTGGCCTCAGAGAGGTAGGTCAGATTCTTGTGGTCCGTCAGGATGAGAACCGGAACCACCGAGCCCTTGAGCAAGTGCCTCCATTCTTTAAGGGCCTGCACGATGGCCAATAACTCCCTGTCACCAATCTGATAGTTGCACTCCGCGGAAGACAGTTTCCGGGAGTAAAACCCACAAGGAAGCAGAGGACCCTCCGGTGTTCTACGCTGAGACAGGAGGGCGCCTACTCCCGTCTCAGACGCGTCCACCTCAAGGACAAACGGCAACCCAGGGTTGGGATGCGACAGAATCGGAGCCGACACAAAGGCGGACTTTAGAGCCTCAAAAGCTCGGATGGCCTCGGGCGGCCAGACCTGGGGATTGCTGCCCTTCCTGGTCAGATCCGTGAGAGGCTTGGCTAGCATGGAAAAGTCCCTGATGAACTTCCGATAATAATTGGCGAAGCCCAAAAAGCGCTGCAGGGCACGAAGACCACTGGGCTGGGGCCACTGTAAGACAGCCGAAACCTTCTCAGGATCCATGGAGAACCCCTCAGCGGAAATGATGTAACCTAAGAAGGTTACCTGGGATCGGTGAAATTCGCATTTCTCAAGCTTACCGAACAGCTTGTTGCTCTCGTAACCGTTGCAACACTCGTCTGACATCCAGAACGTGGGCCTCCATGGATTCAGAATATACCAAGATGTCATCCAAATAGACCACCACACACTGCTGCAACAGGTCACGGAAAACATCGTTGATGAATTCCTGGAAGACTGCGGGCGCATTGCACAACCCAAAGGGCATAACCAAGGATTCATAATGACCGGTCCTGGTGTTAAACGCGGTCTTCCACTCATCGCCCGCCTTGATCCTTACTAGGTTATATGCCGCCCTCAGGTCGAGTTTGGTAAAGACCGTGGCCCCTTTGAGGCGATCGAACAGCTCGGAAATCAAGGGTATCGGGTAAGCGTTCTTTATCGTGATGCGATTGAGACCCCTGTAATAGATGCAAGGCCTCAATTCACCGCCCTTCTTTTTCACAAAGAAAAATCCAGCCCCTGCCGGGGACGAGGATTTGCGAATGTGTCCGCGTGAAAGCGCCTCCCTCACGTACTCCTCCATGGCCTCATTCTCCGCTACCGACAGTGGATAGACTTTGCCACGAGGAGGAACGGCACCAGATTGTAATTCTATGGCACAATCGTATGGGCGGTGCGGAGGTAGGGCAACCGCACGCACCTTATCGAATACATCCCGGTACTCCTCGTATTCAGGAGGCAACAGAGAGTCCGAGGAAGTACTCAGCAACTTGACAGGCCCATGGATGCAACTAGCCCCACACTGCGGTGACCACGAGAGGATCTCGGCCGATTTCCAATCGAAAGTCGGATTATGCTTCTGGAGCCAGGGGTACCCCAAGACCACCGAGTAGTGTGGAGACGAAATAACCTGGAGACAGACCGACTCTCTGTGAACGGCACCAATGGCCATCCCCACTGGAAGGGTCTCATGAGTCACGTGTGGCGGCAGAAGGGGTCTGCCGTCTATCGCCTCAAGAGCCAGTGGGGAACCTCGAGGCTGCAGAGGAATGGAATTGGCGGCAGCGAACACACTATCAATGAACAAACCACCAGCTCCAGAGTCCACCAACGCCTGGGTCGTCACCGAGCCCCCGACCCAGGAGAGGACAACAGTAATCAGTGGTTTGTCAACACGGGAAACCGGGGACGAGGAGACTCCACCCAAGATCTGCCCCCGATAGGATCTCAGGTGCGAGCGTTTCCCGGACGGTTCGGGCATGCCAACCGAAAATGCCCACCGAGACCACAGTACATGCATCGGCCCTCGCGTCTCCGGAGTACCCTCTCCCCCTCGGACAGGCGAGCAAACCCCAGCTGCATGGGTTCACCCCCAGACAAGTCATCCCCAGGAGGCGTGGGAGGAGAGGGAGGCACGGGTGGGACAGCAAACGTAGGCGCCAATCTGTTAGAAGGCCTCCGCAGGCTCTCCTTAAAGGAAGGTCTCTCCCTGAGTCTGGTGTCAATCAAAATCAGGAAAGAAATAAGAGACTCGAGCTCCACTGGTAGGTCCTTAGCTGCAACCTCATCCTTCAAGGCATCCGAGAGACCATGAGAGAAAGCAGCGACCAGAGCCTCATTATTCCAGCCCACCTCTGCTGCCAGGGTACGAAACTCAATGGCGTATTCAGCTACGGATCGTGAACCCTGTCTGATGGACATAAGGAGCTTCGCAGCAGAGGCAGCACGAGCCGGCACATCGAATACCTTCCGAAGAGAAGCAACAAAACCGGAAAACTCTGCAACCACCGGATTGTTGTTCTCCCATAAAGGGCTGGCCCAGGCCAAGGCCTTGTCCGAGAGCAGCGAGATCAAGAAGCCCACCTTTGATCTCTCAGTAGGAAAGGCATGTGGCAGCAACTCGAAGTAAATGCCCACCTGGTTAAGGAAACCTCGGCACTGAGTTGGCTCTCCCCCAAAGCGCTGTGGAAGGGGGGCAGAACCGGTCATACCCTGAAACACCACAGGCGCAGCAACAGGTGTCAGGGTAGACTCTGGCGCAACAACCGGAGCGGCAGTAGGAGCGGGCCCAGGAGCGACAACCGACCCATCGGCAACGGAAGCTAAATGAGCCGTGCGTTCAAGCAGGGTTTGCAACGCCACAGCGAACCGACCCAACAGGTGATCCTGCTGATCAAGTCTGGCAACCAGCGTAGGTAGCGAGGGTGGCCCTGTACCGTCAGAATTCATGGCTTGGTCCTAGTGTCATGGAACCATGAACCAGACGTACAACAAGAGATAAGTGGAAAATAAGAAGGTTTTATTGAAGAGCAAGCCGTAAGCAAAGTCCAAACGGATGGCTAAACCGAAGCAGGGTCTTGCGGAGACAGAGGTCAGGAACCAGAAGGGTAGTCAGACGAAGCCAGGATCAGAAACCAACGGGGTAGTCAGACGAAGCCGGAATCAGGAACCAACGGGGTAGTCAGACGAGGCCAGGATCAGGAACCAGAAGCAGCAGCAGTCTTGGAAGCATGTGAACACAGGAGGACCAAGCAAGGAACTGAAGCCACAGACCTCCTATATATATGAGCTAGGCATCCAGCTCCTCCCAGTGGGAAGGAGGAGCCGCAGGGTGGGAGGCTACAAGAAAACCCAGAAACCAAGATGGCCGCCAGCACATGTCAAACGAAGGGAACAGCAAGGAGGTAAGACCATGACAGTTGGTAAGCACATGGTGCGTTCCACTGTGGAACGCACGCCGCACACATGACTTCCGGTATCGGCACCCGGATGTGACGTGGGTGCGTTCCACCGTGGAACGCACATCGGCCTGCTAGTAAGCGGCATAAGGATGTGACGTCAGGTCCCCAGCGCGGCAGGCTAAAGCTAAAATAAGCACTGGCAGGTTGGAGACTATGACTGACGTACAAATAGAACGTCACAGCCATTGGAGCTGCGCGAAGGGAGCCAGCATATCATGAGTGCGGCAGAAAGATTTAGCTGCTCTAAACGGGCCACAATTGGCCAGATTAATATACATACAGGGGTGGGAGGTGTGAGAACTGACTATAAAGAGGTTGGGCCATTGAGGGGGGATAGGACAAACATAGATGCGCAATCATAGATATGTATAAGGATATATCACAGATATAAAAATAAGTGAAAAATATATTTAATCACTGTCAATGATAACACCACTGGGCGCTTCACGCACCCGGTACAGTATCTTAGGGACGAAAAAGTTCACCCGAAACCTTGGGTTGCAAGGGGGTAAAGGAAGGGGTAAGGGAAAAGGGGAAAGGGGAGACAGGGGAAAATACCCAGGATAACCAGAGGACCAAACGGTACATATAGTCAAAGGAAGCATGAGAATGTGAGTCTTTCGTTAAGCCCAAGGGGGGACTGGGACCGGAGTCTATGGATCCATTCGCATTCTTTTTGTAGAATTCTCCTATCCCAGTCGCCCCCACGGGGGGACGGATGGACCACGTCAAGAACGGTGAAACGGAGAGATCTTGGATCACCGTTATGGACCTCATTAACATGTACCGCAATCGGGGTAACTTCCTTATTCTTAACGTCATTCACGTGTTCGAGAATTCGTTTTCTGAACTCTCTGACTGTCTTGCCAACATAGTCCAGGGGGCAACTACACTGGCAGAGGTAGACTAGTCCCTTTGATCTGCAATTAATAAAATCGCGTATCAAAAAGGTCTGAACCCGTAGTTGATCCAGTAATGCTCTTAGCTGTGTTGATGTATTCACATGCCTTGCATCTGCCGCAACGAAAAACGCCAAGCGGCCGATGGTCCAGCCAGGTGCCCTCTTTGACCGGTGGTGTAAAGTGACTGGTCACCAGTCGGTCTCTAAGGCTTTTCCCTTTTCTATAAGAGACGGACGGCCGTTCAGACACAACTGTAGAAAGGGCCTACCAGAATGGTGCACCCATCGTTACAGCTAAGAGCATTACTGGATCAACTACGGGTCAGACCTTTTTGATGCGCGATTTTATTAATTGCAGATCAAAGGGACTAGTCTACCTCTGCCAGTGTAGTTGCCCCCTGGACTATGTTGGCAAGACAGTCAGAGAGTTCAGAAAACGAATTCTCGAACACGTGAATGACGTTAAGTATAAGGAAGTTACCCCGATTGCGGTACATGTTAATGAGGTCCATAACGGTGATCCAAGATCTCTCTGTTTCACCGTTCTTGACGTGGTCCATCCGTCCCCCCGTGGGGGCGACTGGGATAGGAGAATTCTACAAAAAGAATGCGAATGGATCCATAGACTCCGGTCCCAGTCCCCCCTTGGGCTTAACGAAAGACTCACATTCTCATGCTTCCTTTGACTATATGTACAGTTTGGTCCTCTGGTTTATCCTGGGTATTTTCCCCTGTCTCCCCTTTCCCCTTTTCCCTTACCCCTTCCTTTACCCCCTTGCAACCCAAGGTTTCGGTGAATTTTTTCGTCCCTAAGATACTGTACCGGGTGCGTGAAGCGCCCAGTGGTGTTATCATTGACAGTGATTAAATATATTTTTCACTTATTTTTATATCTGTGATATATCCTTATACATATCTATGATTGCGCATCTATGTTTGTCCTATCCCCCCTCAATGGCCCAACCTCTTTATAGTCAGTTCTCACACCTCCCACCCCTGTATGTATATTAATCTGGCCAATTGTGGCCCGTTTAGAGCAGCTAAATCTTTCTGCCGCACTCATGATATGCTGGCTCCCTTCGCGCAGCTCCAATGGCTGTGACGTTCTATTTGTACGTCAGTCATAGTCTCCAACCTGCCAGTGCTTATTTTAGCTTTAGCCTGCAGCGCTGGGGACCTGACGTCACATCCTTATGCCGCTTACTAGCAGGCCGATGTGCGGCGTGCGTTCCACGGTGGAACGCACCCACGTCACATCCGGGTGCCGATACCGGAAGTCATGTGTGCGGCGTGCGTTCCACAGTGGAACGCACCATGTGCTTACCAACACACAGCTTCGCCTGCACAGGGGCTTATCAATTTATTCAATAATGGGAGGGGGTAAGTATAAGAGGGGGTGGCCATCCATGGCTCAATGTTGGACCCTGGGAGAAGGCATTGATCTTGGGAGGAAGAAGCAATCTGCCGGCACTAACAGTGAGTAATCCCTGCCACTCTACTACCGTGCAGTAGATTACTATGCTTGTCTGGAAACAAATGGCTTTTTTTCGTGTTTCCGTTATTCAGGACATGCAGGAAGAATGGTCTTTTTATTCTCATGGATAGTCTGATCTGTCGCAAGGTACGCCCATAGTTTTAGGCCTTGTTACATAGCTGTATGAGGGTTCTGTCTCATCCATTGGGCATTGTGACCTCTTTTCAGTTGTTCAGTTGTTTGCTCATCGTGGTACATCTCTTGGCTGTGTCGTATGAATAAGGCGGACGCTGTTTATGTCTAAAAGGGCACATTCCATATATAACATACACGGCCTCTGGACACAGTGAGTGACCCCCCCCCCCCCCCCCGTATTGAGACCTTTTGTCTCGGTGATGGTCCCTCACTTTTTCTATCTGGGTGTCTGATGGTTATATATGTATAGTTATACATGTCTCTTTCGCTTTTTCTACAGACTTCCTTGATGTTTCCATGAAATCTAAATTAGCGTGTCTCAAACATCGTTATGGTCGGTGCGTGATTCTTCCCTCCCTTCATTTTCATCCCTCCCAGTAAGGTCATCTGGTCCAATCATTTTATTATGACCGTCAGTGGGCATCCTCCCCTGACCGTCATTTGACACCTGGGTTTGTCCTACAGATATATCGTGGTGGCCCAAACATGGTCCTCCCTCTGTTAGACATCCATGATTTATGATATTATTTATTATTATCAATGTGCCCCCTGATGATCCCACACAGTGGGTGAAACGCGTTGGGGTTTTTAGCACAGACACGTCTGTGCCTTCACTAGGTGTCCTCTTAGGTGTCAATGTTTTGTTGTGCTTTGTTCTGTAGTCATTTGCATCGTGTACCTTTTGGTATCCCTACCGATAGGGTTAGTATACACTGTGCATTTAGGGTAATCCTGTCCGGTCCATGCCCAACTGAGTCCACCCATACGGCCGTTGCCGGCCCGCCTACCATAGGGTGTACTAGGAGTTGTCAGTGAGGTTCGAGGACGGGGGGTCTCCACCACCAGGAGTCGCCCCTGGGCACAGGGCCTAGATGTAGTATCATTACCAGGGTCACTTCACCTCCTCTTCTCAATATATGGGTGGACTTCTTGTACATGGACCTAATAGGACTTATAGTGCGTTCTATGAATTAATAAAGATTATTTACTATTAAGGGTTACTCTTTAGCTGGACCTGCGATTATTTCTTTCAACCCATTATATTTAATTATATCCACTAGGCTGGAGTTTGATATGTATAAAAGTAGTTTGTGAGGTGTTTGAGAGAGAATGAAGCATTGGTAGCCGACATAAATGACCTCCAGGGCGTTTAAGAAAGGCGCTTGAGGAGGGGACCATGGCCCCATGAGAAGGTAAGCAATCTTGCCTGTCTCTAGTTGCTTTGTTTTGTTACGTCACGGCTGTCTGTCTGCTGGACGATGATCATACTGTGAGTAGTAACTGGTGTTGACATTTTGGGTCTTTAGAACTTCAGACTGAGAAGGAAAATTTACTCTATTGTGGATATTCTTCTATGTGTTTGTTGTGTGTCAGGCGCCTCCCAGGTAGCAGTTAACCAGGGCAAGAGAATTCCCCTGGCAGGAGGTCGCGCTTTGAGCGCAGGGACGGGACTGACGGAGACTACAAGAGATTTCTGCCTGTGAGAGTCTGAAGGAATTGCATGACGAGGGGGCAGAGGGGGTGGTCCGACCGCCAGGCCAACCGTGTAAGCCGGGGAGGTGCAACTTGTTTTAGTCTTTATCATGTATACTTGTTGATTGTGTCTCCCCTCAGAAGAAGGAGAAAGAAAACTGTGCAATGTAGCAGAGGAAATTCCTGTACTGATTCTTTGAAGTTGCGACTCATGAAGTCCGGTTGTGACTGTCATCCCTCTCAGGGAGTGAGGGGTGTTTGGGTTAAATGTACATGCAAGTAATACTGCTGCAGAACCTGTAGGAACTCTGTTTGTTGAGATAGAGAACATATGGAGACAGAGAGCTGGGTACTTGTAAGGGACACCCCGTGTTGAGGTTATTATAGACCTGGGTCTCCAAGGTGGTCTGTGCGTAAGTCCTGACTAGGTGAACCAGAAGGACAGTCCGAGGGAGGATGATCTAGAGTAGATGAACCAGAAGGACTGTCTGAGGAAGGAGGACCTAGGGTACATATCAACTAGGTGTACCAGAAGGATTATGATCCGAAGGAGGAGGATCTAGGGGAAGCCCGGCCAGCAAATTATGTCATTCAGGATTTGGGGTGCTAAAGTGCCTTTTGAGCCAGACCCAAATCCTGTGATTGGACTGAGACAGACCGTGGGGACCATACCAAATAAGTCCGGGGAGCAGAAGAGGAAAACTGCCAGGCAAATAGTGAGAGAGTAGGAAAGAGTTTCTTGCAGCCTTATCAGTTAACCCCTTGTTATGTACCGGCTGTGGGATTTAGGGGAGAAAAAGTTTTTGTCCGTGAATCTGAGCCAGTCAAACTAAGATAAGACAGTACAGCTGATACCCAATTGTTACTAAAGAAGAAACCCAGTTAAGGGGCTGCCTGTCAGTTACAGGATGGTTCATGTTCCTAGAGAAGTTAACAAGGTGACAATTTTGAAAATGCCAGAAAGAAGGGAGGCTGTTGAAAGGATTCAAGTGCCCAAAGAAGCACAAAGCCTAAGGGTATTTTTGGGGCTGGTGTCATACTGTCGCCCCAGGATTAGACATGCCTCCATGTTAATTCAGCCTCTGTATGATTGTCTGTTATCTGACCCATTTGACCTGACAGAAGAGGCAGTTTATAATTTTCATACAATGAAGCTGTGCATAACCTCGGCCCCAGCCCTGAGTATTCCAAAATATGATGAGGAATTTAACTTGTTCTGTTCTAAAATTCAGGGTAACAGTCAGCCAGGTTAGACCCTGTTGCCCGCGATGCCCCCTCCTGTATCAGGGCAGTTGTGGCAGTGCAGGCAATGACCACCACTCCTGACTTCAGTGAGGCTTCCTGTGACTTGACGGACAGATTCCGAGCACGTGGTTACCCAAAGAAAGTAATATTAGGGGCATTTGAAATGGCAAAGGCGGCTGATCGCTCGGAATTAATGAAGCCAAAACCAAAACCTCGGAGCACCCAGGTCCATCTCATCACCAGATACAACAATCAATGGCGCGATCTATACACAATACTTAATTAATGCACACTGGCATCTTCCATTGGCGGATTCAAAGCTGAGCGGATATGTTAATCCAAGTCGCAGAGCCCCAAACCTATGGGACAAACTGGTACGTAGTAATTTCCAGAGGCCTACACAGGGGTTAGGGAGGGATGCTAGACTGCGTGGGACATACCCGTGCGGGATTTGCAACATTTGCCAATACATGATCTGTACTGACTCCTTCTCCACCTGCAGGCACCCGGCTGTGATATCTCTGGGTCATTACATCAACTGCCGAACAAGGAATGTGATTTATGCGCTCATTTGTGAATGTGGAAAAATATATGTTGGCCAGACCAGTCAGGAAGTATGGAAACGCATCCAACCGCATCTATCAAATATTGCCTTGGCCCGTCGTGACCGGACTCAAGCCAAGAAACCGTTAACCTCAGGTGCTGTGCACTTTCTGGACTTTCATCAATGCATAACCCCTGGACTCAGGATTGCGGGCCTTGATTTGGTACGCTTGAATTTGAGGGGAGGGTCGGCCACTTCGCAGTTGCTACGCTTGGAGTCCAAATGGATCTTCACTTTGGACACAGTGGCCCCTCATGGATTAAATGAAGAACTCACGTTCACTGGTTTCTATAATACCTGATTCCGGGGTTTTTATAAAACCTTGTGGGGGGCCATCCATTTATTCACTTGGGGTTCTACTGTTTGGCACTACTCCAGGTGCAGTAGGGTGTATACCATATTGGGCAAATATGTTTTGTGGTGTCGGGGTACCAATATTAGGGGCGAATTAGGATGTACCTGATTTATGCACATATACATATGCACTATGCGGCTTGGGGATAGTGCTGACGCTTGCACTTGTTTGCATGTGCCATACACTGGCACCCATCAGCCACTTGTCATTTTATGCACATGCAGGGGCTCAAGTCAAGGGCCGCCGATCATATATAATAATCTATTGTCATCCACTTTTTATATGTACTTTTTAATTAATGTATTCCTTACAGGTTTTTCTTCACTCACCTAATCTGCACTTCCCTTCTTTTTTCACGCCCCGACATGCACACTCTAACTCACTATCCTTTTCACTTTCACACTCGTGGTCTTTCCCACGTTTTACACGGTTTTCCCCAATTAATCACTTTATTTGCCTCAGGTCAAGCATATGTTTTTGATCATAGAACAGGTCTCTTGATACATATTTACGTACATATATATAATAGTAATGTTTATGATTGTTTATCATTAATAATATACATTCCCTTGCATGTACTTATATTGGTATTATTAGTAACCATACAATTGCATTTATTTATGATTATTCTACGCATCTCACACATTATGTGAATCATGCACCAACCGTTTATGTTTGGCCCTTGTGGTATCTATGCGCATATTTATATCCACATATATATACATTTATTATAGTGTTATGTCCAATGCCCAATGTTCCACATGCATATACAATGGGCAGTCACCTCATGCTCATATGATTGCCCTTATTGCTTAGTATGCCCCTCTCCATCCCTTCCTGGCTTTTTAACCTGATTGTGGAGCGCATTGTGCGTTCCACTTACCCCTGTGGAGCGCACTATGTGTTCTACATTGCGTTCCACTGCGGCACACCACTTCCGGTAATGTGTTATCTGCACATCCGGTTTACGATTTTTGCCTCCAATGGACTTTAAAATTGCCCTTATTGCCAAGTATGCCCTTCTCCATCCCTTCCAGCATGGTGGGCTGCCCCTGGCTCTCTAACCTGATTGTGGAGCACATCGTGCGTTCCACTCATCCCTGTGGAGCGCACTATGCGTTCCACTATGCGTCCCACTGCGGCACTCCACTTCCGGTAATGTGTTACCCGCACATCCGGTTTACGATCTTTGCCTCCACTCGCTCATCAGCCTAGCTGGTTTGTCCTGCTGCTGATATACAGACGTGGACAAAATTGTTGGTACCCTTTGGTCAATGAAAGAAAAAGTCACAATGGTCACAGAAATAACTTTAATCTGACAAAAGTAATAATAAATTAAAATTCTATAAATGTTAACCAATGAAAGTCAGACATTGTTTTTCAACCATGCTTCAACAGAATTATGTAAAAAAATAAACTCATGAAACAGGCATGGACAAAAATGATGGTACCCCTAGAAAACACAGAACATAATGTGACCAAAGGGACATGTTAATTCAAGGTGTGTCCACTAATTAGCATCACAGGTGTCTACAACCTTGTAATCAGCCATTGGGCCTATATATATGGCTCCAGGTAATCACTGTGTTGTTTGGTGATATGGTGTGTACCACACTCGACATGGACCAGAGGAAGCAAAGGAAAGAGCTGTCTCAAGAGATCAGAAAGAAAATTATAGACAAGCATGTTAAAGGTAAAGGCTATAAGACCATCTCCAAGCAACTAGATGTTCCTGTGAGTACAGTTGCACATATTATTCATAAGTTTAAGATCCATGGGACTGTAGCCAACCTCCCTGGACGTGGCCGCAGGAGGAAAATTGATGACAAATCTAAGAGACGGATAATCCGAATGGTAACAAAAGAGCCTAGAAAGACTTCTAAAGAGATTCAAGGTGAACTTCATGCTCAAGGAACATCAGTGTCAGATCGCACCATCCGTCGTTGTTTGAGCCAAAGTGGACTACATGGGAGACGACCAAGGAGGACACCATTGTTGAAAACGAATCATAAAAAAGCAAGACTGGAATATGCCAAACTACATGTTGACAAGCCACAAAGCTTCTGGGAGAATGTCCTGTGGACAGATGAGACAAAAATCGAAGTTTTTGCCAAGGCACATCAGCTGTATGTTCACAGACGAAAAAATGAAGCATATCAAGAAAAGAACACTGTCCCTACTGTGAAACATGGAGGAGGCTCTGTTATGTTCTGGGGCTGCTTTGCTGCGTCTGGCACAGGGTGTCTTGAATCTGTGCAGGGTACAATGAAATCTCAAGACTATCAAGGAATTCTAGAGAGAAATGTACTAGCCAGTGTCAGAAAGCTTGGTCTCAGTCGCAGGTCATGGGTCTTGCAACAGGACAATGACCCAAAACACACCGCTAAAAACACCCAAGAATGGCTAAGAGGAAAAAATTGGACTATTCTAAAGTGGCCTTCTATGAGCCCTGACCTCAATCCTATTGAGCATCTTTGGAAGGAGCTGAAACATGCAGTCTGGAAAAGGCACCCTTCAAACCGGACACAACTGGAGCAGTTTGCTCATGAGGAGTGGGCCAAAATACCTGCTGAGAGGTGCAGATGTCTCATTGACAGTTACAGGAAGCGTTTGATTGCAGTGATTGCCTCAAAAGGTTGCACAACAAAATATTAAGTTAGGGGTACCATCATTTTTGTCCATGCCTGTTTCATGAGTTTATTTTTTTACATAATTCTGTTGAAGCATGGTTGAAAAACAATGTCTGACTTTCATTGGTTAACATTTATAGAATTTTAATTTATTATTACTTTTGTCAGATTAAAGTTATTTCTGTGACCATTGTGACTTTTTCTTTCATTGACCAAAGGGTACCAACAATTTTGTCCACGTCTGTATACGTTCATTCTATTTCATTAGACTTTACTGTCCATTCGACCAATTTGTGCCATACAGCAGTGATTGGGCATACTGCGTTCCACCTGCCGATCATGTGATTCCTTCACTTCCGGTTTCCGGTTGAGTATTGTTTGACATGCTGCTGCACCGCCTACATCATTCCTGGTACACAGGTGAATATTATCGTACCTTATTTACTACTCTATATTATGTGACACTCTAACACACAGCTCTTTACCCCTGAGGAAGCCGGACTTCTCCGGCGATACGTGTTGGGCGCTTTCTCATGTTTCCAGGTCCACTGCACCAGCTGTTGATGTAGGTTTGGCTCTTATTTGACCTCATTACGGTCTGTCTCCATCCATTCAGTGGTCTTACCTTACCTCACATTTGCTTCATGTTGTTTATTGGATTCTTTATATAGCTGGTTGATATTGTATGCCCCTACCTAGTGGACATTCAGTGGACCTGTGTGTGTCGGTTATATATATTTTATTGCATACCGCATTTTGTTCTATTTATATACAATTTTTAATGTGTGTTTGTTGGTGTTTCTAATAAACTTTATATATATTTTTTATCATTGACTTATTGTTGGATCTGCATTTATGGGGTGGTTCTTGTGACTCTTCCTTGGGTCAGGTGATTTGCTATACCCTTTTTTTACCACCCTTTGCACTCCTTGTACTATTTGGTGTGCCCCCTGTTCCCTTTAATTCTTTCAAAAGATGTGCTTCTCTGAATCCTGCTACTTTGTTACCAAGTACAGATTCAGAAATGGGGGAGGGTAGCACAGGTAGCCTTTTGTCTGATTTAGCTGAAAATGGTCCGCATGATTGTATACAGTTGATGCAACAAGAAACTTCTGAATTTTCTCATGAAAAACCTCTTGATAACCCTGATTTTGAGTGTTTTGTAGATGTAAGCAGGAATATGGGAGAGGATGGCCGGTGTCACACTGGATATGCAGTGGTCACGCAGCATTAGGTAGTATTGGCTGAACCACTCCCTCTGCACATGTAGGCACAGGAGGCAGAGCTGAAGGCATTCACTGAGGCATGTAAATTGGCTGAGGGGAAGAAGGCGAACATCTATACAGATTCAAGGTATGGTTTTGGTATTGCACATGACTATGGACCCATATGGCGGGCTAGAGACTTTCTAACCTCTGCAGGTCAGCCCATTAAAAACAAAGACTCCGTGCTTGAACTGATGAACTCTTTACTGTTGCTAGTAGAAGTTGCTATTGTAAAGGTAAAGGCTCAGACAAGGTGTACCACGGTAGAGGCGAAAGGCAATGGCAGAGTTGACAAGCGGCCAAACAAGCTGCACTCCAGCCAATAAATGCTAATGCCACCCCGGTAAGAGCCTTAAAGCCTGTCTAAAGACATTTTAATTAGATTGTTTGAACTGGCCCCACTTGAAGAGAAAGAACTGTGGACTAAACATGGGGCAAGGCCAGATGACCAAGGAGTATGGAAAAACAAGGACAACATTTTGTCTACCACCCTCTCTGTACCCAGCTATGGCTCAGGAGGCCCACGGGCCCACTCACCTATCGAAAGGTGCCATGGTAAGTGTGGTTAATACAGGGTAAATTGCTCCAGGGTTTTCTCTGTGCACTGAAAAACCCTGGTCAAGTGGTTGAAGACTCCAAGCAAGCACCCTCCCAGGCCACTTTACCCGTTTCAGAGACTGCAGATAGACTATATACAACTACCAAAGGTAGGAGTGTATGAATTTGTTCTGGTGTGTGTTCATCTTTTTTCAGGTTGGCCAGAAACCTTCCCAATAGCCAAAGAAAATGCCAAGAATACAGCAAAGAAACTGGTCAGTAAACTGATATGCAGGTATGGTGTTCCTGAAGTTATTGAGTCAGATAGAGGTTCACATTTCGCAGTTGAAGTGATGAGGGAAGTTATGCAAGCATTAGGGGTGATCCAAGCTTTCCGAGTTCAGCACTTGAACGGATAAAAGGCCATGCGGGATATCCAGAGGCCCTAGACAGAGTGCTTGCATCTGGCTCTATATTCAGTAAGTACTAGCCCAAACAAGAGCATAGGGTTGTCCCCATTTTAGATCCTGTTTGGAAGTGCCCCCAGGTTAGGGTTGTACTTTCCCCAGCAGCTGCAAATGAATAATGACAGTCTGACCAGTTACATACGGGCCCTCACAAAAAGGCTAGAATACACCATAAACAGGTGTTTGTTCACTTGCAGATCCTGACTCAGTAGAAGGAACTCACAACTTGCAGCCCGGAGACTGTGTGGTGAAAAAAGGCATGTGAGAAAAGGACTAGTTCCAAGAGTCGATGGTCCTTTTCAAGTACTGTTAACCACCCACGCTGTAAAGGTTGAAGAAAAACCTAACTGGATACACGCTTCTCACTGCAAGAAAGTCTTGGAACCACCAGGATGAAGGTCCTTCCGCAGACAGTGGCTCTGACCCTGAGCGTGTCAGCAGTGTTTTGTCCACTGAATGATGAATGGGACAATGCTTTGATACGGCACCACTAGGTGTTGTTTGAAGGGATGAATTACATAGAAAAATTGAGGGACTGTTGGATCTGTACTCACAGTCCTGTGAGTTCAGCCAGTATGCCATAGTTCGCTGTGCCCCTTAGTTTTTCTGAATTGAACTTGTCAACTCCACTATCTTTTTCACAGGCATGATGCGGGTTAAGTCCAAACTAAAAACAGGGAGGCACCCTTACCAGTTGCAGGATGGGCTGAGCCCCCCTGGCTCATGGTAAACAGATCAGGGCCACCAGTTGATTATAGCTCTACCCCCTGAAACGAGAACATGTGGTGCAATATGTCATGCTTTACAAGTTGGACACACTGTTATTGTTTGCAGATCCAGTTGAAAGGTATGTCTTTTAGTCCTCATGACAAATTCGGCTGCAATGACTCTAACCCGAACAGCCTGATGCAGTGTGTTGGTATAGCTCCTATAGATCCTGTAAAGGGTAAGAATCTGGCCTGCAGCAACCATACCTTATTTGATTGCTGGCATAACCTCTAACTCCTCAGGGAGTCATGAATAGGGACCAAAACTGGCAGAAGGTGTCCTACTGGCCAAATTGATAACTCAGTTGTTTAATAGTACTGTGGTTGCAGTCCCAGAAGATATATTCCTGGCCTGTGGGCATAAGGCTTACAAGTGGTTGCTCAGAAATGTCACTGGTTTATGTTCAATTGCCCGGCTTACTCCTGCAACCTTTCTAATACCCCATTCCGACATAGATAGATTATTAGTAAAGTTTGTAAGAAGGGGAAACAATATCGAGATTATTGAGAGTATCTGTGGTACTATTCCCCCTGAAGGGAATCCTTAAAGCAGAATAATGTTAGCTTGTTCTGAAGTACCTTTGGGCGGTAACAGTTTACAGATTACTCAAAATGGGGGAACTGTGAGAGATAGAACTCCATCTTGTATATCCTATATCTATCTGAACCAGAGTTCAATTAGAGGTTAATGAAATGTTAGCTGGCACACGGGGCGGGGGGGGGGGGGAATTAGCTGACAAACTCCCCCCCTGTTCAATTTTTATAAATGCTAGCTTCTGCTGCGCTAAGTTCACATCCTCTTTTCTGATAAAGATGTTTTGTTTCTTCTGTCTTTGTGGTTTTATGTGACGCACGGCTGTTGGGCGTCTACCAATAATCATGGTATAAGATTGTGTGCTAATTTACAATAAAGTAGATTACTGATTACAACCATTGTGTGTCTGTATCAGCTTTCTCTGTGCACATATGCTATTTGAATTCGAGACCTATAATCATAGACGCAGAGGTAATTGCCCTCAAAAGCATTCAATCTCAATTGCTTAGATGTCAGGCCAAAATTATCTTCACACTGATTATTGCAGTGTTTAAATTTCAACACTTAACTATATAGACTTTTCAGGAGGAGGGACAATCTGCCCTCAGACCAAAAGCCCCATGTACAGATCTCACTAACAATTCCCTTTTGTAACGGATCTCCTGTCACCCCGACTGGGTACCTCCGTCGATAGATGCTCCTAGTGCTTTCCGAGGACTCCAAGCACTCCACTTGACACTGTACGCACTGCAGACCCCACGATCTGCCGAAGCTTGGTTGAGATCTCACCGTCTCCTACCCACCCTGGACCTACGACAAGGCTCCAGTGGGTGAACCTCTCCTACATCCAGAGAGCAGGAACAGCTCTTACAAGAGCTAGTAGTTATGCCAGGAGAGTATAGCAAATCTTCAGGGTATAGCAATCCCCCAGTGTCGATCACTTACCCAAACACCAGCCTCAACTTGGTAAAGGGTAAAATAGGAACTCTCTTTATTTGAACACACAAACATTGATTTATACACATCTTCCAACAAGGTTACCACCCACAGGGTTTTGTAAAAACTGCCAATCACATGCATTTACAGTATTGAAACCTTCTCAGCAATTGTACACAAAATCCCCTTCCCTCTGTCTGTAACGCAATCAACAAAATACAATGAGCATTGTCTGTGACGCAATTAACACACTGGCATTGTCTGAGACGCAATTAACTAACACACTGGCATTGTCTGAGACGCAATCAACAAAATACAATTACCAAACGTAATGGGCTAACTTAATCACTCACAGACAGAAAACACACATTTTTCCCCAAAACACAGAAAACACCCCAAAACCCCACATATCCCCATAATGTATACATCCATGGATAGCTCTGATCTGGGTGAACAACATATCCCAAAATCACCCAGATTCGAGCAGGGGTTCCCGAATTCCATGGAAGTCACATTTGGCCGGCCGCTAGCATGGCTTTCCTGCCCAAAACAGTTCCACAGATTAAACCTGTGCGGCCGGTCTGTCTTCTCCTTCAAAGTTAGTATGGGCCATAATCCTGGGGCAAGAGGCTAGTAGCCAGGCCCCTCCAAAACCCAGTGGCGAGGTTGGTTTCACCACAAATCTCTCCCCTCCCAGGGAAGACTAACCAGATACCTGACCTCACGAGTTAGTCTGGCAGTCCAACCACAACCCAATACTGGACCTTTTGAATTTTGGGGCCTGGCTCTGTTCTGTATGTCCCCAGCTGTTGAGTGGGCATCTGCGACTCCTTGCTTCCTTGTGGTTCTCTAGCTTGGAGCTGTAGGTACTTGGTGGGCAGAGGCCGACTGTGCTCTGCCCAGATGCCAGCTCTTCCACTGGGGTAGCCTGTGGGAAGTCCGGCTCTGGAGAAGAGGATAGAGGAGGGCAGAGGCCAACTGTGCTCTACCCCATTGCCAGCTCTTCTGCTGGAGTAACCGGGGTATAGTCCTGCTCGGTGACAAAGGGAAAGTTAGGGCAGAGGCCAACTGTGTTCTGCCAAGATGCCAGCTCTTCCGCTGGGGAAGCCTGTGTGGAGTCAGCCTCTGGAGAAGAGCATAGTGAAGGGCAGAGGCCAACTGAGCTCTGCCCAGATGCTAGCTCTTCCGCTGGGATGGGGTCAGGGAATCCTACCCGCAGGACCTTGTTGCAGATCAGCTGTGGAGAGAAGGGATCGCTTACCCCCTTCTCCTGGCATTCCTGCGGGGTTGGTGGGGACTCTGTACCGGCCGTCCAGCATCCCGGTAGGCCTGGTGCAGAGACTGCGGTCCCATCTGCATCATTGGAGTTAGGGGTGCTGCCCCCCTGTGGTTGGGGAGAGAGACTGGTTGTCTCCTCTCCCTACAAAGTACACTGCCGCTGGGGAGCAGTACCAACTGTCCCTACTCCCTGAAACTCTGGCTGCCGTTGGGGATCTAGGCCGACTGCCCAGCATCCCTGTAGGGCCGGTGGAGAGATCTCGGTCCCATCTCCACCTGCCGACTGGGGTAGCGCCACCCTGGTCGGTTCACTCCTGGTCTGTTTGAGGTGAGGTTTTGTCTATTGTTTCCCCCGGTCTCTATTCATTCATTTGATTATTCATCTTTATGCTAGATCTTTGCATGGCCGGGCGCCAACATCCAGCTTGGTTTTGGGTCTTGTCATTTATTTTGACCCACCTGTTCACCATATAATCAGAGTTGTCTGCGGGCAGGTTACTTACTTTCTGTATACTTTTATCCCGCTGACCTCTCATATATTTTACTATCCAGACCGGAGCGCTCCTCCCAGGGTGGCGCCCTTTTCACCTCCCTGCTCCCTCTTTCTCTTGTCCCCCTGCATTTTTTATATGTTTTATATTTGTCATATTATAATAAAGGATTTATTAAATTTATTATCTGGCGCTTTGGCGTCTTCTTTCTGTTTTCTCTGATATGTGCACTCAGGAGCTTGTGCCGAGTTATTCTATAGGGGTGTGATTGTGGGTATACTTGGTGGGCATGGGCCCCCCCCCCCTCTCTTCTTTGTGGCACCCCTGGGGTCGCCCTTTTGTTTCCTCCGAGTACCAGTCTATGAAGTCCCCTACCTCCACAGTTGGTGAGGAAGTAGGGGATACCTCAGCTGTGACTTGCCAGGGGTAGGGCTGCAGGTCTGGGCCTGGTATCCAACTGTCTTGTATCTTGCGCTGGGCTTGAATGGAGCGAAACAACTGTTGATAATCTTGTTCCAGTTCCCACTCCCTTTGGACCAGAAAGGTCAGATCTGCCCTCACCCCACTAGTTGTAGGCCAATTGTGCAAGTCCCCCCTGTAGTCAGTAATGTCCCAAAATCTAGACTCTTCTGTGCTCCCAAAGTCAATGTCTTCAAAAGACTCCCACAATAAACCAGGGCCATTATATTCCTCACCCTCGGGCTTGGCGTACTCCTCCATCCATGGAGACTGTCGTACTGTGTCCCACCATAGTGCTTGGTAAGCTTCATCCAGCCAGGTTTCCTGCCATACCAGTGTCTCAAGCTCTGACACCCACTCCGTCAATGGTTGCTCTCCCAGTAGAGGTAGTCGCAGCGCCAATCGCATTCGTAATCTCTGCTCCTCACTGGGAAGACTCTCACCCCTCCGATGCTGCATGTCCTCCAGGGCCTGGTGCCATACGCCTTTCCACTCAGCATCCCCGTAATCCGGGTGATCTTCCTCATGGAATGCTGTGCAGGAACCAACGGCATCCATATTGCTGTAGCCAGGAGCGCTGTACTAGGATATACGTTGCCCTCAAATTGTAAAATCCACGAACGGTGTCTCCGAGCTGCTTCTCCTCTCACTAGGACGCCATCCCACTGCTTGCCACCAATGTAACGGATCTCCTGGCACCCCGACTGGGTACCTCCGTCGATAGATGCTCCTAGTGCTTTCCGAGGACTCCAAGCACTCCACTTGACACTGTACGCACTGCAGACCCCACGATCTGCCGAAGCTTGGTTGAGATCTCACCGTCTCCTACCCACCCTGGACCTACGACAAGGCTCCAGGCTCCAGTGGGTGAACCTCTCCTACATCCAGAGAGCAGGAACAGCTCTTACAAGAGCTAGTAGTTATGCCAGGGGAGTATAGCAAATCTTCAGCGTATAGCAATCCCCCAGTGTCGATCACTTACCCAAACACCAGCCTCAACTTGGTAAAGGGTAAAATAGGAACTCTCTTTATTTGAACACACAAACATTGATTTATACACATCTTCCAACAAGGTTACCACCCACAGGGTTTTGTAAAAACTGCCAATCACATGCATTTACAGTATTGAAACCTTCTCAGCAATTGTACACAAAATCCCCTTCCCTCTGTCTGTAACGCAATCAACAAAATACAATGAGCATTGTCTGTGACGCAATTAACACACTGGCATTGTCTGAGACGCAATTAACTAACACACTGGCATTGTCTGAGACGCAATCAACAAAATACAATTACCAAACGTAATGCGCTAACTTAATCACTCACAGACAGAAAACACACATTTTTCCCCAAAACACAGAAAACACCCCAAAACCCCACATATCCGCATAATGTATACATCCATGGATAGCTCTGATCTGGGTGAACAACATATCCAAAAATCACCCAGATCCGAGCAGGGGTTCCTGAATTCCATGGAAGTGTAATGACCGGCGTCACGCAAAGGGAGGGAAAAGGGAAGGCCCTGCCCAAGGGAGAGGGAAAGGTGGTGACCCCTGACTCACCTTGCGGCTGGCACCTGACTGCCCTGACGTCCCTAGACGGGTTCCTCACCCGTACGCCGATCACGCGCCTAAACCCTGGCTTTCCCTAAGATGAGCCCTAGGTAGTGAACGGGACGGTGGGATCACTAGTCCGCACCACTGACACTAAGAGGAAAACACCAAGGAGAGGACAGACAATACAGACAAACATATAATCCCAGGTGGGCGACAACAGCAGACCACAAAGGCCCAACAGGGATCCGGAGGGTAACGTTCTGGAACAACAACCAGGGAACGCAGCAACACAGCTCCAGTGGGTCAGTATAGAAGTCAGGCAGGAAGCTCTATATCTGGCAACCAGAGAAGTGTGAGAGGGGAATATAAGGAGGTTGGGAGTGCTGGACAAGGAACAGCTGAGGAGAAGGAGCTACGGATCCCTGAGTGAGCCAAAAAGGGTTGCAAAGCAAACCCAGAAAGCTACCATAAAGAAACAGCCCTATCTTTCTACATAGAGCGTGCAGCCAACCGCTGCGACTTCCTGACCCCGGGTATAACGGAGTCAGGCGTGGTTCTTGACACCCTCGTGACAGGAAGTCACATTTGGCCGGCCGCAAACATGGCTTTCCTGCCCAAAACAGTTCCACAGATTTAAGCTGTGCGGCTGGTCTGTCTTCTCCTTCAAAGATAGTATGGGCCATAATCCTGGGGCAAGAGGCTAGTAGCCAGACCCCTCCAAAACCCAGTGGCGAGGTTGGTTTGGCCACACCTTTAGTCCACTGATATTACTCGATCAAACTATGCAGGTGACATTACAGGCCACAGTGTAATCTCCCAGCATGCACTGGTCAATAGTTTTTCCCAGGCTGTTGTTTACGTCAGCTCCTCCCTGACCCAATTATAACCTTCCTTGGTTTTCCAAGGGTTGTCCCAAGATATAATCTCTACAGGAAAGGGGTAAGCATCTGATTATAGGGGTTCAATTTCTGAGACCCACAGCAATCATGAGAACAGGGGACCCTAAATCCCTGAATGAATTATGTGGAGGTCTCTATGGGACTGCTGGAGGTAGTCCCATAGAAGAGATCAGCTCTTAACCATTTCTTGTCAGTCACATAGAGAATGAATGGACCAGCTGAGTGAATGCTCAACTGCCGCTCCTTTCATTCAAAGAACTCAGAACCCTAGTTTTCATGATCAATAAGGGTTCCAGGGGTGGGACCCCGAACAATCAGATATTTATCTCGTAGGTGACCTCCTTTAAAATCTATCTTAGTTCACACTAGGCAGATCAAGCCAATACAGGTATGCGTCACCCTTAAGTTAGTATTTCATTAAGGGTCCATTCATACATCCGTGGGGTATTGCAGATCCGCAATACACCGGTCTGCACATGGCCGGCACTAAATAGAGAAGTCCTATTCTTATATGAGAGACCAGTGGGACATAAATGAACCCATAGGACACATGATGTAAGCCTGACACACAGTATTAACCACACCATTTTCCCTGCCAAGTAATATGCAGAACAATGCGACAATTGTTAATTGTGGAGGCGTTCCGCAATGCCAATTTGTGATAGAAATACCTGATTTAAAAGAATAACTGTCATATTTTCATTAAAAAAATCTATTTTAGCATATGTTACTGATGCAGCAGCATTATGCACAAAGCAATTTATTCACTTACCACTGTTTTCCTTGAGTTTTCCCCTTAGTTACGACTGTTTTGAACCCTACATTATGAGGATCTTCTCAAGATGGCTCCTCTGCCAGTTCTCTGAGGCCAAAACTGCATTCCCTCAGGTCACATACAAACTTACTGTAGCCAGCCAATCAGATTGGATTACTGACAGACACGCCTCCTCACTCTGAAGTCTAATGCAAGCATGAAGTGTGAAGGACCGCCCCTCTGTCTTCCTAGCCGGAGACAGATGAGCCCTAGCAACGGCCTTATAAGGGAGCAGTGGAAAGGGACCAGAGGACATTAATGAAACCTGTTATTATAAGGTTATTACAGATCTTTTGGGAATCATTGACAGACTAACTCAGGTATACATGCCTAGCTCTAATAAACTAGAAAAAAAAAAAATATATATCACAGTTATCCTTTAAAAGGTGTAGCAGAACTCTACACACACTGTTTATGTAATATGGCTCCATCAAGCAATACAGAATTACATCATTGCTTGCTGGAATTTAACCCCTGTATCAGGTAAGAAACCAAGATAGATACAGTATAAACGCAGCATCTACATTTTAAATCGCATTATAAGATTCTGGAAAACTACAAGGCACAAGCTTTGGTATTAGTAGGCATAGGCGTAAAATGGATATTAATCAGAATATAATAAAAGCGAGAATTTAAAGATTGCTTCATAATTGGATGGGTGACCATTTATAGGACCTAACAATTGAATAAAGGACCTAGGTCATACTGATGGATGAATCTACATTTGAATGGCAACACCGCCAAAAAAAGGATTTCAAATCCAAAAACGAGGTGCTCAGTGAAGGGGCTGTCAAGCCACTAAAAAAACAGAATTATATATATATATATATATATCCACGGCACACTCATATACTTTTTTCAGTAGAATATAATTTATTGTTTGCCAACACCAACTTTATATTTTATATTTCAGACATCTCATGAAAGCAGGGCCAACGTTTCGGTCCGCCCGGGACCTTGATCACGGCCTAATACGGAGGAAGCAGTGCGCGCCCGTTGGTGGCATAGGGCGCTATGCCACCAACGATCGCGCACAGCTTCCTCCGTATTAGGCCGTGATCAAGGTCCCGGGCGGACCGAAACGTTGGCCCTGCTTTCATGAGATGTCTGAAATATAAAATATAAAGTTGGTGTTGGCAAACAATAAATTATATTCTACTGAAAAAAGTATATGAGTGTGCCGTGGATATATATATAATACTGATGGATGAGACCTATCTACCCTGTTCACAAGAAACACGCAAAGGAGATATGCTCATTTAAACCATTAGGACGTATGGTTTTCAAACAAAATGTCCATCGTGCTTCTTTCTGGAGGAGAATGCAATCAACGTCGCCGCCTCTAGGGGAAGGCCTCACAGCCTTGATGCCCTGGAATTTAATGACACCTGGGTCCCCTTCATTGCAGTCTATCATGTGACGGGCCACAGATGTATCTGCTTCATTCCGGACGTCATTGAGGTGCTCTCCAATTCTTCTACTAAATTCCTTCCGAGTGTTGCCAACATGCTGGACACCACATTTACAGGTAATCAGATATACCAGTCCGATTGTTCTACAGCTAATAAATGTCCTAATGTCATAGGTGAATCTAGTACGTGTGCAGTGAGAAGTGATTACTTTTTTTATGGCACTACATGCAACACAACCACTACACCGATAGGTACCTCGCAGCCAACCCATTAACCAATCGGGGGTACGAGGAAGTGGTTCATAGAAGCTGTGGACTAAACGATCTTTGATATTTCTACCTCTACGGTAGGTGATGGCCGGGGTGTCCCCCACCAGATGCCCTATGTCTGGGTCAGATTTCAGAATACCCCAGTAGCAGAATAAAATCTCTCTCACTTGCTTCTGGGCCTCATCGAATTCCCCAATAATCCGAATCTGTTCCGATGCTGCTGGTTTCTCATGAGGGGTCAAGAGGGTTTCCCTATTCAAAGACAGGGAATAATGGTATGCCTGGCTCAGTACCAATGACGGATAGCACCGGCATAAAAAACACTGTCTGAGGTCTCTAGCTGCTACATGGAAATCCTGCATACTGGTGCAATTCTGGCGGAGACGCAGATATTGCCCCTTTGAGATGCCATGTTTTAAGAGCAATGAGTGACAGCTTTTCCATTTAAGCAGGCTGTTGGGGGCTGTCTTCTTGCAAATGAGACGGGTGCCAATGCAACCATACCGGTCCTTAAATATGGTAAGGTCTAGGAAAGTGATGGAATAATCCTGGATCTCAGTAAAAAAAGAGACCCCAGTCATTGGTGTTGGTGACGGACAAACAGATCAAAACCGTCCTTGTTCCCATCATCAATGTACCTTACCTATAGCACAATTGATGATGCAAATTCACTAATCTCCTCCCCAAACACCACATTACGTTCCCAGCCTCCCAGATACAGGTTTGGTAACGTGGGGCACAAGGGCTCTCCATGGCCACGCCCTTTGTTTGATGGTAGATTTTAGTGTTGAACACAAAATTATTGTAATGCAGAATAAAATCCGACAATCGTAGTATGAATTGGTTGTGAGGCCTTAAGTGTGTCCCCCTTTGATGTAAAATGAAGCCACCATTGCACATCCTTCATCATTCATTTGGAATTGAATTATACAGGGCCTCTACATCCAGTCTAGCTAACCACACGTCATTGTCTACCTGAAGACCATCTACCCTTTTATTGACTTCCATAGAATCACAGACATATGAAGGGAGTGAGGTGACAAAAGGCCGCAGAATTTGGTCCACATAAGTACTGATCGAGTGCATCAGACTGTCAGTACCCGAGACTATCAGTCTCCCTTTCAATGGCTCCAGGCCTTTATGGCTCTTTGGCAGAATATAAAAGCATGCCATTTTAGGGAATGAAGGTAGCATGAATTCCATCTCAGTTTTACTGATCAGTCTGGATTCGAGGACGTTTACGAGTATTTCCTTCAGCCCCTTGCGATCAGCAGTAGCAGGGTTGGTGGACAAAACACTGTAACATTTCGTTTCATTGAGAATGGTAAGACACATATCCGTATATTACTGGTGGTCCATCACGACCACATTTCCCCCTTTATTGGATGGTTTGATTACAATAGACAGATCAGATTCTAGAGCCATCAGACCCTTCCTTTCCATCCGGGTCAGATTGTCACGCCCGAATTTCTGACCGTCTAAAGTAATAAATTGTTGCGTGACCATTTTAAGGAATAAATCCATGGGGGTGTTGTTCCCAATAGCGGGGTTCTTCTAGGATTGGGGTCTCAAATACGTGAAGGGGGCCCTCACCTAACCCCCTATTGCCCTCATCCCAAAAATCATCCAAAACACGGACATCCATCAGATCTTCACTCATAATACCCAGCCTTTGGCATTCCAATTTATCATGTGTTGCAAAAAAAAGTTCCATTTTAATTTGTGCACAAATAAATGCAGATCTTTTACCCATTCAAATAGCCTGAAGGTGTTGGTGGGTACAAATGACAATCCTTTGCTTAACACTCTCCATTCATCGGAAGTTAGATCTCTACTAAAGAGATTGATTATTTGCATTTCATCGCTAGCTGATTTACACATTATGTCAGATATACGAGAAGCTATTTTCTGTCTCTCAGTAAATAATCGCTCATTGGAGGGCCTCTGCCTAATAGTTTCCCCTAACTCTCCTCCCCTCGATCATGTACGGGGGAGAAGGGGTGTAGGGGGGTGGGCAGTAGTATGACCGCTGTCCGCTAGGCTCTGTGTCAGTGTCCTCTTCAGAAGAGGATGGTTCAGTTTCCAGTTCCAAAGCCTTGCTTTGTTTAGTACCGTAGTCAAAGATTCGCCCATCTTTAAAGTCAGAAGTATCCCTGACGTATTGGAAATGCTTCCTTTCTGGGCTGAGAACCTTTATATGGCCTGTTGCAATAAAGATTCTTTTCTTGCAAAATCTGGATTACTGGAAAACTTCTGAAGTGTCTAAATCTGCTCACGAAGAGAAGCGGTATTGATTTCATATACCCTCTTCTCCTCTTCTAGTAGTAAGGTCATGAGCCGGAGAGAGGAATCAATCGACTCCCTCTCCCACCTAGAGAGAAGCTCTGAGGATCTAATACGGATAATACCAGTATCTGCTCTAGCTTCCCGACTACCAACTGACTCTACATGATGAAAAGGTCCAGGTATAACAGTCATATAAGATAATTACAGGTTCTCCATCTCCAGGTACCACACACACTTCAAGTGCACTTGACCCTTTAGCACCAAATCACCCATGATATGCACTCCTTTTATTCCACCTAAGGCCTCATGCACACGACCGTTGTGTGCACCCGTGGCCGTTGTGCCGTTTTCCATTTTTTTCTGCGGCTCCATTGACTTTCAATGGGGCCGTTGAAAACTCGGCTTGTGCACCGTTTTTACACCGCGCCCGTGACCCGTGTTTCTAGGCCGTGAAAAAAATATGACCTGTCCTATTTTTTTCACGGCCAACGGTTCACGGGCCCATTCAAGTCAATGGGTCCGTGAAAATCACGGATGCACCCAAGATTGTCATCCGTGTCCGTGATCCGTGTCCGTTTTTTCCTATCATTTCAATGGCAAACTTGACTTAGAATTTTATTTCATTTTTCATGTCCGTGGATCCTCCAAAAATCACGGCAGACCCACGGAAGAAAAAACGGGCACGGATCACGGTACAACGGAACCACGTTTTGCGGGACGTTAAAAAATACGGTCGTGTGCATGAGGCCTAATAGGAATGTGAACAATGCTTTAGCACATATATAACTATTTCACAAAAGACTCTGCCCGGGCCCACACAGATGCCGACACCTCTTCTTATTAGGTGACAGGGAATGGTTGCACTGATGTGTTCTGTGAACCAACAGCATGTGCAAACTAGTCATAGGCCTAACTGGAAATAATGTGTATCCAACAGTTTCTCTATTGGTTAAAGGGGTTGTCCGGGTTCAAAACTGAACCGGGACATGCCCCCATTTTCACCTCTCCGGCCCCCTAATATGACCATCGAAGCATTTAATGTATCGCGCAGGGAAAGAGCTTTTTTGTTTATATTTTTAACACTAGGTGACATCACCACCTCTGATGGGCTGGTGTTACGACCAGAGGATGTGGATCCTCTGTGTCAGCTGATAGAGGACTGGAATTAGTCCAATATCGCAGACTGCTGACTCTCAGAGACAGGACCCTGGTGTCTGCACCTGTTACCTTGAATGCAGCTACCTGCAGTAGTGTGAACAGAGTCCAACAAAGGCAGAATAAAGTAACAGATGGTCTTTACTGGCAGACAGTATTCAAAAAGTCACTTGACAGATACAGGCAACACAAAGTTCAGAGCAATATAGCATGCAGATATAAGCAGTCTCAGAGGCAGCGCAGGGTCTGGATCCAGGCAGACTTTACATGGGCAGATGCATAATCAGGCAGTGCAGATATAAGCAGTCTCATAGGCAGCGCAGGGACTGGATCCAGGCAGACTTACTGGAAGAGATGGACTGATGCGTTGTCAGGCAGTGCAGAGGTCTGTAATCCAGGAGGTCCAATAAACAGACAGCAGGCAGATGCGTAGTCAAATGAAGCGGAGGTCAGAATCCAGGAAATCCAACAAACAGACACAGTGGAGTGCTTCAGCGGGAGTCCAGAGGTACAACAACCACGCTTGGGCACTTCATGATGAGTGAAGCTGCCTTAAATACAAATAGTCCCGCCTCCGGGTGGGGATGGTAATCAGGAACCAGCTGCCTACTCCTATAAGAAAGGGAGAGGTGCGCGCGCGCGTGCTATAGCTCATCAGATGACACCTGGCAAAGAGGACGGATGCGACGGTATGCTGGCGGGCACCTGCGTCTCCTACAAGGTAAGCCAGTACTGGGACCCATAGTGCTGCGATGTGCAGACAGCGATCTGCCACCCTGCGGTGGGGACGCAGACCCCATACCGACAGCTGGCTTTAGCTCTGCCCTAGCCATTTTACAGGCTAGGGCATGTCAGTAGACACAGAACATGATATGTCTGCCAGTTCTGGGGTCTCTAGCAGTTCTCTAACAATATCCGTGTGAGTACCATGCTTTCTTGGTGCACCGTGGTTACCAAATATGGAGGAGAGCCTGCAGGCTTCAAAGACTTGCATATCTTTTACTGCAAACAAAAGATGGGTGAAAACCTGCAAGATTTTGCTCTAAGTCTCCAGGAAGCTCTGCGTGCCATCCAGCATAGATCCACATGAGGTACGTAACCCAGACCGGACTCTGAAAAATCAGTCTGTAGAGGGTACCAGACTACATGCTGTAAAATCCCAGCTGAGAGTTCTTACATTACAACACCCTGATCTGCCATCCCTTGACTTTAAGGAGCTTGCAGTAAAGGTACTGGTTTCTGATCCAGACCCAGGTAGAGTCTAATGTTAAGAAATGTGATGAAAATGCCAAAGTTAACTTGAAGGAGTTGGTGTTATAGCTTGCTAAAATGTTGAGGTGACAAAAATAGGCAAAGGGCATGAAACAAGGCCACCAGCCTGATAGAACTACTTGGTATCCTGGAGGTAGGCCGAGACATGGTTCTAATAATGGACCTAGTAATTATGGTCGATTACCCACTGACCAGTTTGATGCCAAAGGCCGACCTATATGTTGTGTCAAAAAGTTGGTCATGTGGAGCGTGAATACAAGCAGTTAAATTAGTGTCTCCTGGGGCAATGGACCAACCCTCAGGGGGAGACTGCTTGGGTCCAAGCTTTTCTGCATACATTGGTTAATGTCCTACAATTACTGTCAGAATTAATGGTGTGTCCTGCCTTGCTTTAGTGGACACCGGATCACAAGTGACCACTATGCAACTGCCATTCTATCAGCGGCATTAGGAGCGAGACCATCCTATCCATCCTATTCAGAGGAAGATCAATGTGATCGTCAGCAATGGCCAGCCCATAGCGTCCCAGTAATACTGGGGGCCCACTGTGCAAATTGGTGACCATTGGTAACTATTACATTGGTAATAGTTATGCATATGCATGAGGAGGGTTTTCCCCCAGTGGTATTGGGAATGAATATTATGCAGAATTTTGGAGGAGCCGATGTGTTAGTTACAGCCCCTTTGCCGGACCGCAGAGTGTTACAGCATACACTGAGGGAACTAAGAGAGCATAAAAATTTCAGTGATCACAAGGGTGAGATTGGACATGTAAGGGTTACTGTCCCATATGGTTATGACCTCACTCAGAGACATTGCCTTGGTGTAAAGCACGTATAAGACCATATGGGCAAGCTTACCAGGCCCTAGAATTCGCCACATGCCACCTCCCCTCACAGCAACGACTTCCCCTTACTCACGGCATCTGAGAGTGTTAAAAACCGGAAGTGCGGGCTTCCCCTTCAGACGCGCTTTGCCCCCAGCAGAGTTCGGGGAAAGCACCCTGTTCTAAAAATGATCCGCAGCCTGTACTAGGCTTCCAGGCTCATTGTTAGTATATCCCAGTTCATGCCACTAGGTGGCAGCACTGAACTGTGATTTCTATATAGAATAAAAATAATTATTCTGTATAAGTTGCAATCTGATAATTCCAAGTTGTGGTCCACATGGGGGCCTAACAAAAAGTAATACAAAAAAAAAAGTTTTGAAATTATAAAAAATAAATAAATTAAAAAGTTGAATCACTCTACTTTCCGCAAAATAAAAATAAACAACAAAAAAAAAAACATTATGGACATTGCCGCATGCGAAAACAACCGTACTATTAAAATGTAAAAAAAAGTTAGCCCATATGATGAATGGCATAACAGAAAAAAAATTAAAATAAGGCTGATTCACAGTTTTTTCATCACTTTAGAAAATTGAAAAAAAAGGTCATCGTACACACCCTAAAATGGTATTGTCAAGAAATTACAGATTGTCCCACAAAAAATGAGCCTTCTCACATCTCCGTAGATATAACTATAAAAAAAGTTATGAGGGTCAGAATATCACGAGTCCTTATGAGGCTTACTGAGGTGGGGCTGGCTGCAGTGAGCGGGCCTATAGAAGTCCTGAGCGGGGGGCTGCTAGCGTTGCCACCATTCTCAACAAAAAATACTGGTTAAAGTTTAAAAGATTGGCGTGGATTAATACGGTTGTTATTTGATAATATTTTATGTTTTGCTCCATTTTTATTTCAATAAAATCAAACTTTTCACTGTTGGGGACACCCTGAAAATTTAATTTTTATTTAGGGTCTATTTTTTAAATGCTTTTGTGGGGATATGAACTCACAACCATCTACGTACAAAAGCAAAAACCTTAACCACTGAGCTATAGAGCCCCATGTTAACTTACTGTGGCTATCTTATGGCTAAAAAAAAAACTCATAGTAGTTCCTACGCATATCAGAAGTATCATTTTATATATTTTTTTTGTAATTACATATTTATTTTGTGCCGTAATTTTTTGTAACAAATAATAAAAAATATTAAATAAAATACTTCTCTTGTATATGAATACCTAACATTTCAAAAATAGAGGCTAAATTAGACTTAAATATACAGGATGTCCCCAAGCATACTGACAATGCTTGGGCATATATGAAGTCAGAGCAGGGACTCCTGAGCTGTTCAGCAATCTGAAGCAGGGGGCACTGGGCAATTGTCCAGTTTGCCAACACACCATCCCTACTGGGTCCTGCCTACTCATTAAAGAAAGATACAGGCCTATACCACCAGCCGTGAATGACATGAAAGCCTCTAATGTAATTTGGAACAGTCATAGCCCTTGGGCCGCACCCTTAGTGCTTGTGCGTAAAAAGCACGGTACAATACGATTCTGTGTGGACTACCGCAAATTAAATAACATCACCCATAAACACAAGTGACCTAGAATAGAGGAGTCCCTATCAGCCCTAGGCTCTGCGGCATTTTTTTCTACTATAGACTTCACTAGGAGGTACTGGCAGGTCCCCATGGTATCCGAGGACCGGGAAAAGTTTACGAGTTCAATTATATGCTATTCGGCCTGTGTAATGCACCAGCCACCTTCCAGCGTCTCATGGAGTATTGCTTAGGTCACAAACGCTTTCAGACTGTGCTCTTGTATCTGGATGATATTATTATTAGAGATGAGCGAACTTCTCAAAAATTCGACTTTGACGGTTCGCCGAATTTATTCGCAGCGAATTGCGTTAAAAATGGCTATTTCCTGGCTGCTGAGAGCCTGTATAGTGGTGTAGAACACTGTGCCTGTATAGTGGTGTAGAACACTGTGCCTGTATAGTGGTGTAGAACACTGTGCCTGTATAGTGGTGTAGAACACTGTGCCTGTATAGCGGTGTAGTACACTGTGCCTGTATATCGGTGTAGAACACTGTGCCTGTATAGCGGTGTAGAACACTGTGCCTGTATAGCGGTGTAGAACACTGTGCCTGTATAGTGGTGTAGAACACTGTGCCTGTATAGTGGTGTAGAACACTGTGCCTGTATAGTGGTGTAGAACACTGTGCCTGTATAGCGGTGTAGTACACTGTGCCTGTATAGCGGTGTAGAACACTGTGCCTGTATAGCGGTGTAGAACACTGTGCCTGTATAGCGGTGTAGAACACTGTGCCTGTATAGCGGTGTAGAACACTGTGCCTGTATAGTGATGTAGAACACTGTGCCTGTATAATGGTGTAGAACACTGTGCCTGTATAGTGGTGTAGAACACTGTGCCTGTATAGTGGTGTAGAACACTGTGCCTGTATAGCGGTGTAGTACACTGTGCCTGTATAGCGGTGTAGAACACTGTGCCTGTATAGCGGTGTAGAACACTGTGCCTGTATAGCGGTGTAGAACACTGTGCCTGTATAGCGGTGTAGAACACTGTGCCTGTATAGTGGTGTAGAACACTGTGCCTGTATAGCGGTGTAGAACACTGTGCCTGTATAGCGGTGTAGACACTGTGCCTGTAGGTGTAGTGGTGTAGAACACGTGCCTGTATAGCGGTGTAGAGCACTGTGCCTGTATAGCGGTGTAGAACACTGTGCCTGTATAGCGGTGTAAAACACTGTGCCTGTATAGTGGTGTAGAACACTGTGCCTGTATAGTGGTGTAGAACCACTGTGCCTGTATAGCGGTGTAGAACACTGTGCCTGTATAGCGGTGTAGAACACTGTGCCTGTATAGCGGTGTAGAACACTGTGCCTGTATAGCGGTGTAGAACACTGTGCCTGTATAGTGGTGTAGAACACTGTGCCTGTATAGCGGTGTAGAACACTGTGGCTGTATAGTGGTGTAGAACATTGTACCTGTATAGTGGTGTAGAACACTGTGGCCTGTATAGTGGTGTAGAACACTGTGCCTGTATAGCGGTGTAGAAACACTGTGCCTGTATAGCGGTGTAGAACACTGTGCCTGTATAGCGGTGTAGAACACTGTGCCTGTATAGCGGTGTAGAACACTGTGCCTGTATAGTGGTGTAGAACACTGTGCCTGTATAGCGGTGTAGAACACTGTGCCTGTATAGTGGTGTAGAACACTGTGCCTGTATAGCGGTGTAGAACACTGTGCCTGTATAGTGGTGTAGAACACTGTGCCTGTATAGCGGTGTAGAACACTGTGCCTGTATAGCGGTGTAGAACACTGTGCCTGTATAGAGGTGTAGAACACTGTGCCTGTATAGTGGTGTAGAACACTGTGCCTGTATAGCGGTGTAGAACACTGTGCCTGTATAGAGGTATAGAACACTGTGCCTGTATAGTGGTGTAGAACACTGTGCCTGTATAGTGGTGTAGGACACTGTGCCTGTATAGCGGTGTAGAACACTGTGCCTGTATAGTGGTGTAGAACACTGTGCCTGTATAGTGGTGTAGAACATTGTGCCTGTATAGCGGTGTAGAACACTGTGCCTGTATAGCGGTGTAGAACACTGTGCCTGTATAGTGGTGTAGAACACTGTGCCTGTATAGCGGTGTAGAACACTGTGCCTGTATAGCGGTGTAGAACACTGTGCCTGTATAGCGGTGTAGAACACTGTGCCTGTATAGAGGTGTAGAACACTGTGCCTGTATAGAGGTGTAGAACACTGTGCCTGTATAGCGGTGTAGAACACTGTGCCTGTATAGCGGTGTAGAACACTGTGCCTGTATAGCGGTGTAGAACACTGTGCCTGTGTAGCAGTGTAGAACACTGTGCCTGTATAGTGGTGTAGAACACTGTGCCTGTATAGCGGTGTAGAACACTGTGCCTGTATAGTGGTGTAGAACACTGTGCCTGTATAGCGGTGTAGAACACTGTGCCTGTATAGGGGTGTAGAACACTGTGCCTGTATAGCGGTGTAGAACACTGTGCCTGTATAGGGGTGTAGAACACTGTGCCTGTATAGCGGTGTAGAACACTGTGCCTGTATAGTGGTGTAGAACACTGTGCCTGTATAGTGGTGTAGAACACTGTGCCTGTATAGCGGTGTAGAACACTGTGCCTGTATAGCGGTGTAGAACACTGTGCCTGTATAGCGGTGTAGAACACTGTGCCTGTATAGCGGTGTAGAACACTGTGCCTGTATAGTGGTGTAGAACACTGTGCCTTGCAGTAACACCCATAGGGAGTCTGCTGTGGTAGTGAAATAATACTGTGAGTCCGTATGACATGCAGATGACAGGCGTCACTCTTAGAATCACTGCACACTGCACTTATTTGGTCACGGGGCCAAAACTGACCAAATAACTGAAGTGTGAACTCCTTACAGGTCGATGTTAGCGCCAAGAAGAAGTGCACTCCTTTTACACCGTCGTCAGCAGATTCCACATAGATGTCTACAGAACCTGTTCTATTAAACACTTATACAAGTAGAGCCCCCGACAGAGTGGAGAGGGTGTTAGCAGTAAGATTGACGTCACTGATTATTTTGCCCTTCCTCTGATCTGTCAGAACAATAACCCACAAAAAACGGATCCTGTTTGTGGAGCATCCGCCTTCACTTGGTCAGTAATCCATCAGTATTGGTAATGCCAAAAATAACAGGAATGGATCTAAAACAGAGATGACACGTGAATGGAATATTTGCATGTCTTCTGTGTTTTGTACCCACTCCTGGTTTTGGCTACAAAATCATAAGCCAATTCTGATGCAAAATAGGGACCATGTCATGCAGGCGTTACAGCTGTTACATAGACAGGATTGTGCGTCTCATTTTTCCTTCCTTCTGACAGATAAAATGATGTCAGCTAGGCCGAAAGGCAAAATAGTGACCCAGTTATGAAGTGGGGAGGGTGGGAACAGCATGAGAAGTCCACAGAGTGGCCCTATGACATAGTGGTGAGGTGGCAGCAGCATGAGGAGACCACAAAGTGGCCCAATGACAGAGCCTGGAGCTGGTAGCAGCATCAGGAGGAGGCCACGGAGTGGCAGAATGACACTGTGGAGATGGCGGCAGCAGCAGCATGAGGAGGCCACAGAGTGGCACAATGACAGAGTGTGGAGGTGGCAGCAGCAGCATCAGGAGGAGTCCACAGAGTGGCACAATGACAGTGTGGAGCTGGCAGCAGCAGAATCAGGAGGCCATAGAGTGGCACAATGACAGAGTGTGGAGGTGGTGGCAGCAGCAGCATCAGGAGGAGGCCACAGGGTGGCACAATGACAGTTTGGAGGTGGCAGCAGCAGCATGAGGAGGCCACAGAGTGGCACAATGACAGAGTGTGGAGGTGGCAGCAGCATCAGGAGACCACATAGTGGCAAGGTCACATAGTGTGGAGGTGGCAGCAGCATCAGGAGACCACAGTGTGGCAAGGTGAAATAGTGTGGAGGTGGCAGTGTAACGCCCCCAAGTAGCATTACCACTCCTACGCCCTGCTTCTATCTGTGTATGCTAATATCATTTTATCCATGCATTTATTCCAAGTCCTCCACATTGTGCATTTCCTATTTCTATGAAACTGTTATGTTCAAGTGTAATTTACCTGGTTCACCAGTAGGTGCTACAGTTACAGTGAATGGAACCCTTCTTTCCATTCTAATTCTCCCTCTAAGGAGGGGAGGCTTCTAGTTAGAGGTCAGTGGAGAGTCCCCTCTGCTAGGGGAAGGAAGTAGGTCCACGTTCCTGCTGGACATGTCCTGCCTAAGCCAGCTAGAGCACCTCCAACTCTGCTGGATATTGAGGCCACAGCTTGGAGCCTCGGAAGCCAGGAGGAAAATATCCTTGGTACTAATCTAGAGTCAGACTACAGAGAGAAGTTGCAGCATAAAGTAAGAAGCAAAGTTCTACAGAAAGCTTGTCAGCACAGCAGAGCCAGAGAGCAACAGATGTAGTAGAGTTGAGTATGTTTGCCTGCAGAGTTAATGCTAACGCCTGCTGGGAACCAACATAAAGTCTGTAAACCATTTTGAGAGACGTTTATGCAGAGTAAAGCTGTTTTCCAACTTCATCACAAGGTCTGGATTCAATTTATATCTCCATCCCCTTCATCAACAACCCCCCTTTTCATTGCTTCAGAGCCAATGCCTAGGGTCCAGCGTATCCAGGTTGGAGCACCGTGACACGAGCACCAACATTAAGGGACATTTAGGCCACCCTATACCGCTTGGCTTTCTTACACCTGGGACGCGTTATAGGAGGGTCCTAGGGGGAGGCGCCCGTTGCAGCAGCAGCATCAGGAGACCAAAGAGTGGGACGGTGACATAGTGTGGAGGTGGCAGCAGCATCAGGAGACCACAGAGTGACCCAGTGACAGAGTGGGGAGGTGAGTGGCAGTACCAGTACCAGCTAAAGATGGTGGGTGAAAGAAGGAGCACTTGGCATCAGATGTGTGGCATCAGGCAGGTGGCAGCCTCAGAATAGTAGCAGAGGCAGGTAGCCAGAAGAAAGCGGTGTCTTTTTGTCAAAGTGTTGGTATGGCACCATGGATGAGCAAGTCTGAAGCTTTAGGTATTGGTGGGTGGAAATCCTGGCTGATCCACGCCTGATTCATCTTGACAAAGGTCAGTCTCTCCACATTTCAGGTAGACAAGCGAGTTCTTCTTGGGATAACTATAGCCCCCGCAGCACTAAACACCCACTCTAATGCCACACTACTGGCCGGGCAGGACAGCTTTTCCAGGGCAATCTTGGTCAGTTGCGGCCACAAATCCAGTTTAGCTGCCCAGTAGTCTAGCGGATCTTCAATGTGGGGTGGCAGGGTGCTTTCCAAGTATGCCACCACATGCTGGTTCAGGTCCTGCTCCAGGTCTAGCTCCTGCTGGTGGTGACTAGTTTCTTCACTATGCGGGTGAAGAAAGCTGCTCATCAGCAACTCTAGACTCAGGCTGCTGCTGATGGAGCTGGAACTGCTCCTACCCCCCCCCCCCCCCACCCTGCCACAGCAGTCATGGCAGAGGAACGTGAGCGCAGAGGGCCCCCCGGTCAGACCTGTGAGAGGATGGACGATGGCGCAGATAGGCAGCGGCCAACTGACTATATAGGATGTCTCTATAGTAGTTCAGTTTGTCCTCTCTCTCAGTGGGTGTACAAAAGGCCCCCATTTTGGACTGATAGCGAGGGTCCAACAAGGTGGAGAGCCAGAGGTCATCCCTCTGCCAAATGGTGACAATTTGGCTGTCACTACACAAGCAAGTGAGCATGCATTGTGCCATTTGTGCAAGTGACTTGGAGGGATTCCCTGCCTCCATCTCCACTGCATACTGCCGCGGTGTCACTACCAGAGCTTTGAGACGTTCTCAAAGCTCTGTGTCTCCACCCCTGTGATGATGTCACTTAGGGTTGGAGGTTTTCTCACTGTTCTGTTTCTCCGCCCCTGTGATTAGGTCTTACTCCCAGCTGTCTCTCCTGCGTTTGATTTCTCTGCCTTTAAATCACCCCTCCTCCTATTGCAGGGCGTGGATTATATTTCTCTTTTCAGTTGTAGCTCTGCCTTGAGTATCTTCACTCCTTTAGCTACTAGTTCTCTGGACCTGTGTTCTGCTGCTGCAAGCACTCCGGATATTGCCAGCGGTCCTTGGATCCGTCTTCTCTGCGGCTGCAGCTCCATCAGCTAAGTGTGCAGACTTTGTTATGTACCTGGTGATTTCCTGACTGGATCCGAGGTGGCCCCGGTTCCCTCCATATTCTGTGCAGGGCATCGGTGGCCGTGCCCCTTCCACTATTGTAGGGGTTACAGGGCTCATCAGTCTAAGGTACGCGGGCATGCCTCGTTCCACCATTTGGATCCGGGCATGTGCTTTAGCAGCATAGGGAGAGTGTTGAGGGTCTGACAGGGGTCACCCTTTCTCTTCCCTAGTTTGGGTCCGGTCAGTAGCTCTTCTTACTGTGTATACTCTTGTTACCCTTAAACAGCCGTGACATTATAATCCACCAAAACCGTCCTTGTTGACATGGATCCGCTTTCTGACCTGGTTGACCGCATGCAGGGTCTTTCTTTGGAAGTAGCGGATCTCCGTCAATCTCTGACTCAGCTACAAGCATTGGGCTCTGCTCCGGCTCATGGAGTCTGTTGCGAGCCAAAGGTCTCACTTCCGGAAACGTTCTCCGGGGGCAGTGAGAATTTTGTTCGCTTCAGAGAGGCATGTAAACTCCATTTTTGTTTGTGTCCCCACTCCTCTGGTAATGAGGAACAGAGGGTGAGGATTGTCATCTCCCTGCTCAGAGGTAATGCTCAGACTTGGGCTTTTTCGCTGCCATCAGGGGATCCTTCCCTGCGATCCGTGGAGAGGTTTTTTGTGGCCCTGGGGCAGATATATGATGACCCGGATCATGTTGCTCTGGCAGAATCGAATTTACGTGTTCTATGCCAGAACAAACTGTCTGCGGAGCTTTATTGTTCTGAATTTCGGAGATGGGCAGCTGATTCAGGCTGGAATGATGCTGCACTCCGAAGTCAGTTCTGTCATGGTCTCTCAGAGGGTTTGAAAGATGCCTTTGCTTTCCATGAGAGACCAACGTCCTTAGAGTCGGCCATGTCATTGGCGGTACGCCTTGACAGGCGTCTAAGGGAAAGAAACAAGACCTCTCTGTCCAGTCATTGTCAGTCTAGGGGCAATGGTGCGGACTCATTCAGTATGCAGGGGTCTCATCCTGTCTCGCTCCCCTCTGAGGAGGAGCCCATGCAGCTAGGCCGACTTGCCCCTGATAAAAGAGGATTTAGTCCTCAGAATATGGTGTGTTTTTGTTGTGGGGGCATAGGTCATTTGGCAAATGTTTGTCCGTCTAGGAGATTCCTGAACTGTACTAAGAGCGATAATAAGAGAAAAACCTCAAGAGGTAGATCATCAAGTTCTGCTTCATCTGCTACTTTGGGCAAAGTTGATGTGGGAATTGATGCTTTTCCTCTGACCTGCAGTTCCCGTTTTCTCCTGTCTGCCAGGGTGGCGCTAGAGAGCAAAGTCATTCCTTGTAAGATTTTTGTCGATAGTGGAGCGGCCGTCAATCTTATTGACACTCAATTTGTAGCCTTGCATGGTTTTCAGGTTTGTACATTAGAAAAGGATATACCTGTTTTTGCTATTGACTCTGCCCCACTCTCGCAGAGATCTCTGAAAGGCATTGTTCACAATATCCGGCTAGCTGTAGGTGACACTCATGTGGAGGAGATATCTTGTTTTGTCCTTAACGGATTGCCTTCTCCTCTAGTTTTGGGGCTACCCTGGCTCACTAGACATAACCCCACTATTGATTGGCAAGGAAGGCAAATAAATGAGTGGAGTGACTTTTGTAGAGAGAATTGTCTCACAGCCACTCTTGCAGAGGTGTCTACTAAAACTCTGCCATCATTTCTCTCTGATTTCTCGGATGTGTTTTCCGAGAGCGGTGTTCAGGAGCTACCTCCTCACCGGGAGTTTGACTGTCCCATTAACCTCATTCCCGGCGCCAAGCTGCCAAAGGCACGCCTCTACAATCTCTCACAACCGGAGAGACTCGCAATGCGAACCTATATCTCTGAGAGTCTCGAGAAGGGGCATATTCGTCCCTCAAAGTCGCCTGTTGCCGCGGGTTTTTTTTTTGTTAAAAAAAAAGATGGCTCTCTGAGACCTTGCTTAGATTTTAGGGAGCTAAACCGTATCACGATTCGCGATCCCTATCCCCTTCCTCTGATCCCGGACCTCTTCAACCAAATTGTTGGGGCCAAGGTGTTTTCCAAATTGGATCTGAGAGGCGCGTACAACCTGGTCAGGGTCAGAGAGGGGGATGAATGGAAGACGGCCTTTAATACCCCTAACGGGCATTTCGAGAATCTCGTTATGCCTTTCGGCCTGATGAATGCTCCGGCCGTCTTTCAGCATTTTGTTAATAGTATTTTCTATCATTTAATGGGGAAATTTGTATTGGTGTATCTTGATGATATTTTGATTTTTTCCCCTGATGTTCAGACTCATCAGGATCATCTTTTTCAGGTCCTGCAGATACTGCGGGAAAATAAACTGTATGCCAAGCTGGAGAAATGTCTTTTTATGGTATCAGAGATTCAATTTCTGGGTTTTCTCCTCTCTGCTTCTGGTTTTCGCATGGATCCGGAGAAGGTCCGTGCTGTGCTGGAGTGGGAGCTTCCTGAAAATCAGAAGGCATTGATGCGCTTTCTGGGTTTTGCTAACTACTACAGAAAGTTCATTTTGAATTATTCCTCTATTGTCAAACCCCTTACTGACATGACAAAAAAGGGGACGGATTTTTCCTCTTGGTCAGAGGAGGCGCTTGCAGCCTTTTCTAAGATTAAAGAGAGTTTTGCGTCTGCTCCCATCTTGGTGCATCCCGATGTTTCCTTACCTTTTATTGTTGAGGTGGATGCTTCCGAGGTGGGTGTGGGTGCAGTTTTGTCCCAGGGCCCCTCTCCTGCCAAATGGCGACCATGTGCCTTTTTCTCTAGAAAACTCTCCCCGGCAGAGAGAAACTATGATGTGGGAGATAGGGAGTTGTTGGCCATCAAGTTGGCTTTCGAGGAATGGCGCCATTGGTTGGAGGGGGCCAGGCACCCTATCACCGTTTTTACCGACCATAAGAATCTGGCGTACCTGGAGTCGGCCAGGCGTATGAATCCGAGACAGGCCAGATGGTCTCTGTTCTTCTCCAGATTTAATTTTGTTGTTACTTTCCGCCCTGGGATCAAGAATGTGAAGGCTGATGCTCTCTCTCGCTGTTTTCCGGGAGGAGGAAACTCCGAGGACCCGGGTCCCATTTTGGCGGAGGGGGTAGTTGTTTCTGCTCTATATTCCGATTTGGAGGCCGAGGTCCAGGCTGCCCAGTCTGAGGCACCTGCCCGTTGTCCCTCCGGGAAGTTGTTCGTGCCTCCTGAGCTACGTCACAAACTCTTTAAGGAACATCATGATACAGTTCTTGCTGGTCACCCCGGGAGTAGAGCCACGGTAGATCTCATTGCTCGGAGATTTTGGTGGCCGGCTCTTCGTAAGTCTGTGGAGGGTTTTGTGGCGGCTTGTGAGACGTGCGCTCGCGCTAAGGTCCCTCGTTCACGACCTTCAGGTTCCCTTCTCCCGTTACCCATACCTTCCCGTCCTTGGACACACCTGTCCATGGACTTTATCACGGATCTTCCTCGTTCCTCGGGGAAGTCGGTGATCCTGGTGGTCGTGGACCGTTTTAGCAAGATGGCTCATTTCGTTCCTTTTCCTGGTTTACCCAATGCTAAAACGTTGGCGCAAGCTTTTGTCGATCATATTGTTAAATTGCACGGCATTCCCTCTGAGATTGTTTCCGATAGAGTCACGCAGTTTGTGTCCAGGTTCTGGAAGGCTTTCTGTTCTCGCCTGGGGGTTCGGCTGTCCTTCTCTTCTGCTTTTCACCCGCAGTCGAATGGTCAGACTGAGCGCCTCAATCAGAATCTGGAGACATATTTGCGCTGTTTTGTGGCAGAGAACCAGGAGGATTGGTGTTCATTTCTCCCTCTTGCTGAGTTTGCTTTGAACAACCGTCGTCAGGAATCTTCTGATAAGTCACCATTTTTTGGTGCATATGGGTTCCATCCGCAGTTTGGGACATTCTCGGGAGGGGCTCTTTCTGGTTTACCTGAGGAGGAGAGATTTTCCTCGTCTTTGTCTACCATTTGGCAAAAGATTCAGAGTAATCTCAGAAAGATGAGTGAGAAGTATAAGCGTGTGGCTGATAAGAGACGTGTGCCTGGTCCGGACCTGAATGTGGGTGATCTGGTGTGGTTGTCTACAAGAAATATTAAACTGAAGGTTCCCTCCTGGAAATTGGGTCCCAAGTTTATTGGGCCTTATAAAATTTTGTCAGTCATCAATCCTGTTGCCTTCCGCCTTGATCTTCCACGGGTTTGGAAGATACATAATGTTTTTCACAGATCTCTCTTAAAACCATATGTCCAGCCCACGGTACCCTCCTCTTTGCCTCCTCCTCCGATTTTGGTTGATGGCAATCTGGAGTTTGAGGTTTCCAGAATTGTGGACTCTCGCATTGTCCGCGGTTCTCTTCAGTACCTCGTTCATTGGAAGGGTTATGGTCCTGAGGAGAGGATGTGGGTTCCGATGTCGGACATTAAAGCCACTCGCCTTATCAGGGCATTTCATAGGGCTCATCCTGGGAAGGTGGGTCCTGGGTGTCCGGAGTCCACCCGTAGAAGGGGGGGTACTGTCACTACCAGAGCTTTGAGACGTTCTCAAAGCTCTGTGTCTCCACCCCTGTGATGATGTCACTTAGGGTTGGAGGTTTTCTCACTGTTCTGTTTCTCCGCCCCTGTGATTAGGTCTTACTCCCAGCTGTCTCTCCTGCGTTTGATTTCTCTGCCTTTAAATCACCCCTCCTCCTATTGCAGGGCGTGGATTATATTTCTCTTTTCAGTTGTAGCTCTGCCTTGAGTATCTTCACTCCTTTAGCTACTAGTTCTCTGGACCTGTGTTCTGCTGCTGCAAGCACTCCGGATATTGCCAGCGGTCCTTGGATCCGTCTTCTCTGCGGCTGCAGCTCCATCAGCTAAGTGTGCAGACTTTGTTATGTACCTGGTGATTTCCTGACTGGATCCGAGGTGGCCCCGGTTCCCTCCATATTCTGTGCAGGGCATCGGTGGCCGTGCCCCTTCCACTATTGTAGGGGTTACAGGGCTCATCAGTCTAAGGTACGCGGGCATGCCTCGTTCCACCATTTGGATCCGGGCATGTGCTTTAGCAGCATAGGGAGAGTGTTGAGGGTCTGACAGGGGTCACCCTTTCTCTTCCCTAGTTTGGGTCCGGTCAGTAGCTCTTCTTACTGTGTATACTCTTGTTACCCTTAAACAGCCGTGACACGCGGTGTGTCTGGGTCCTCTGCCATGTGGCCGCGAGATCTAGGCGCCACGCTTCCAGTCCCCTGACCAGCCAGATTTGCCAGCATCTGTTCTAGAACATGAAGCAGTGGAATGACATTGTACATCCCGTAGTCCTAGCGACTGACAAATAACGTGGCCTCCTCAAAGGGCCTGAGCAAACGGCAGACACGCATGAGCTGCCACTGGCTGACATCGAAGTTACACAGGGGAGTACTCCTGTCCACTTGGATCATCAAGAAATTGTTTATGGCCTTTCTCTGTTCATATAGTCGGTCCAACATATGGTGGGCGGAATTCCAACGGGTGGAAACGTTGCATATCAGAATATGTTGGGGGATGCTGTTCTGCTGCTGCAGCTCAAAGAGGGTGTGCTTTGCGGTGTACGAGTGGCTGAAGTGCATGCAAAGTTTCCTGGCCATTTTTAGGATGTCTTGCAGATGGGTGGAAGACTTCAGCAACCACTTGACAACCAGATTGAACACGTGTGCCATGCAGGGCGCATGGCTCAGCTCTCCTTAACGCAGCTCCGACCCTATGTTCTTCCCTTTGTCGGTCACCATGGTTCCGATTTTGAGAAAGCCAGGATTTGATTTCTTGATGAAGGACACGGAGAAGCTCCTCCCCTGTGTGACTCCGTTCGCACAGGCAAACGAGGTGCAGAACAGTGTGACACCGCCGTGCCCTGCACATGTGGTATGCTGATCGGGCACTGGGACTTGTCCCTGCAGTGGAGGCTGAGGACATGGTGGAGAATGAGGAGGCAGAGGCGGACATTGTCGCAGGACCAACAGCGTGAGAACGTGGAGGCGGTAGTGGCATCACCTGGCCAAGTTGCTGGTGTGGCTGTGCAGGAACCACATTCACCCAGTGGGCCGTAAAGGACATATCTTCTCCCTGACCGTAGTTACAGCTCCACACGTCAGCGCTGCTGTGCACTTTGGCAGACACCGACAGGCTCAAGGACTGGCCCACCTTCTGTTCTACATCTGTGTGCAGGGCTGGTACTGCCTTTTTGGCAAAGAAATAACAGCTTGGGACTCTCCACCGCGGCACAAGCCATCAGTTCACTTGGAAAGGGAGGGACTGCAGCACCAGCAACTTGGCCAGGAGCACGTTCAGCTTCTGCGCCGTTGGATGAGTGCATGCATACTCATGGCAATCGCTTTGGTGATCGATTGTTGACGGAATGATTGACAAGGACAGACAGCTCCCTTCGGCTGAGGTGGTGGAGACTTGACTGCCTGAAATCGGGTGTGTGCCACTGGGTGATGCAGTGGTTGCTGTGGCAGGCTGGACCACCACATCAGAGCCACAGTTCTCCCAGGCCACTTTATGGTGAAGCTGCATATGTTGACGCAGCGCCATGGTGACAACATTGATACCCTGGCCACGCTTCACCTTCTGCTTACAGATTCTACAAATGGCCATGTTTACCTCCTCCGACGGCTTAACAAAGAACTGCCACACCGCCGAGTAGGTGATTTTACCCCCAACACTCCGCACTGACTGACTGCTACCGCCGATGCTTACGTGGACCCCTGCACCACAACTTTCCGGGCAGGTAGGCTCCTGCGAAGTGGGACGGTCTTCCCCGGGCACGTTTGGCTCCCGACCTCCCACTGCTACCACCCTGCTGACTCCCGGCCACGCTAGCGACTTGATGGCTCCGCCGCTGCCTCACGGGCAAGTTGCCACCCTCTTCTCCCGATGATAATGAAGCCCCTAATTCACCCGGCTCCCAAGTGCGATCAGCTACATCATCATCATCAAGTATTGTCTGCACGTCACTGATGTCCTCCTCAACTGACCACTCGCAACACCAGCTCCCACGTCACTCTCCTCATCACTGATTGCCCGCCTAGCGGCGGATCTCTTCTCCACATCTTGGCTGACCAGTAGCTGCTGATTGTCCTCTAGTAGCTCATCCTCGCTGTATAGTGGGGCTGAGCCCACGGCATATAATACTTCTCTGGCTGAGGGAACAGAAAAGGACAGAGGCAGGTTGAGCACAGGTGAGGGCACAGGGCCTGCTCCTGGCCATGCCAACTAAGGGTTGTGTCTGACGAACCCACCGAATCTTGGCTGGGGATGTCTGATGTCTCTTGGGATGAAGTGGATGTCCGAGTCAACCATTCAAGAACCGCTGGGTTGCTGGTCAAGACACAACCGCTAGATGACACTGGGAGCTCAGGCCTCTAGGTGTGACCCCAGCTGCCACTGCCCCTTACTCTGCTGCTACCTGTGCCTGCGCCAGAAACATTTAGGCCTCTACCCCTCCCTTGTGCAGGGCCTGGCACTTCTCTGTCTGACATACTGTTAGATCAAATAAATAAATAAAAAGGAAATTAAAACACCCCAAAAAAGGCTGTAATGTTAACACTTTACCACACAACGGCTAATAGGCCCTTTTTTTCCCACTAATACACACAAAAAAATGCTTTAGAACATATAACTGCACCGCACAAGGGTTAATAGAAATATTTCCTTGTAATAACCCCTGTTAATGGCGGTATCACACAGCACTTACACCCCAATAACAAGAACAGTTTGCTGGAATTACAGAGCTGTATGATGGCAATGTGGCTCCGCAGTCAGTGCAGCAAGGTGTAATAGGATTGTTCCTGTTCCCCAGGCTGTAACCTCCCCGACTGAACCTTGTTCTACAGAAATGCTGTGGAATAATTCCTCCCTATCCTTTCCCTGAACTTTTATTCAGCAAAATAAAACTTTTCAAGTCTTTCCTCGCACTGTCCCTAGCGCCTGCTGACGTCTCTCCCTGCACTAAGTACACTGGAAAATAGCAGAATCCAAGATGGCTGCCGCTATTTATAGGGCTGTGACATCACAGGGCTGGCTGGCTGCCGATTGGCTGCATGCATGGCATTATGGGTGATCCCGCCTTCCCATAGTTTCTTTTCTCCATGTCCTCACACATGCAGCAGCCATTTTATTTTCATCCAAGTGCCACTTATTGCAGTCTGAGGAGCATTATCTAGGACATGTGGTCAGTGCTCAAGGAGTCCTCCCTGATCTCAATAAAACATACTACCCGTGCCTACTAATATCTATGAAGTGAAGAAATTTCTAAGGCTTTGCTGAATATTAACCCTATCATGACCGGGCAAATTCGGGAAGGGGTTAAAGGCAATTTATTCAGGACTTTACTAAAACTGCAGCCCCTTTACAGGACTTGTTAGAAGGCCGGCCTAATAAGAAATGTTCAGATAAGTCGGCTATTGTATGGACTGATCTTCAGGAAAAAGCTTTCAATGATCTGAAATGGAAACTTACTGAAGCCCCTATTCTTGCTTTCCCAGAATATACTAAACCCTTCAGACGGTATACCGATGCATGTAAGAAGGAAGGGCTTGGGAGCAGTGTTGGCTCTAGTGCAGGACCAACACCAATGAGTCATTGCATCCTCCAGTCGCTCACTGAGGCCTACTGAGAGGAATGACTGGGATTACAGCTCTTTTAAACCAGAATTGCTCACCTTGATCTGGGCGACTACAGAGAAATTTTGGGAATACTTGACCGTGACTGAATTTGTAGCCAACAGACAACAACCCGATGGTTCATCTTTCCACTACACATATAGGTGCCATAGAACAGTGCTGGGTCTCTAGATTATCTAATCACAAATTTACCAGCAGATGTACTTTCGAGATTTCCTATAGGTATACTGCCTGATGGGAGGACAGTGAAATGCCAGCCCTTTTCGCCTTGGGGCCTAAGCAGTAGACAATCACTGTCTGAGAGGCTAGTCAACAAAATCCCATCCACAAGCAGCCAGAATGGATTGGACCCAATTACAACGTGAAAGCAGGAACTTCTTCAGGAACTATGGACTGTGCTACAATCTGGTAAGAGCCTTACACCACATCAGAGAGAAACAGCCGACCCTGAGGTCCTCAAACATCAGAGAGAAACAGCCGACCCTGAGGTCCTCAAACATCACAGAGAAACAGCTGACCCTGAGGTCCTCAAACATCAGAGAGAAACAGCCGACCCTGAGGTCCTCAAACATTAGAGAGAAACAGCCGACCATGAGATCCTCAAACTGCTGAGAGAAACAGCCGAACCTGAGGTCCTCAAACTGCTGAGAGAAACAGCCGACCCTGAGGTCCTCAAACATCACAGAGAAACAGCCGACCCTGAGGTCCTCAAACATTAGAGAGAAACAGCCCACCACGAGATCCTCAAACTGCTGAGAGAAACAGCCGACCCTGAGGTCCTCAAACTGTTGAGAGAAACAGCCGACCCTGAGGTCCTCAAACATCACAGAGAAACAGCCGACCCTGAGGTCCTCAAACATCACAGAGAAACAGCTGACCCTGAGGTCCTCAAACTGCTGAGAGAAGCACCGCTCTGACAGTAGCACAGTGGCCTTCTAGCTGCTTTCCCAAGGCCAGTAACGACACATTCATTGGTCACATGGCCTAGTGAGAAGTGAATGGGGCTGAGCGTGATACCAAGCTCAGCGTCTATACAGTGGATGGCGCTGCAGCACTCACAGGAGCTTCTCAAACAGCTGATCGGCGGGGGTCCCGGGTGTCGGACCTACAGGTCGTCGGTATTAAAGTCTTGGAAAACCCTTTTAACACTCTCAACCATGCATTTACCCAAAGCTGTACGTGATGCATGCAGATGAGTGCTGCACAGAGAAGTATGCTGAATATTGGTAGTAAATCTGCAAACTACAGTATGACTGTTTAGGTGACCTCAGCGGTTACTATGTCATAATCCAAGACCTGATCCCATACCATCCAGGCTTCCAGGTATTTCAGGGTGATGCTGTATCTGATTATCACCACTAGTCAGCACTGAATAAATGCTTATAAACTGTCTATAGCATCCATCCACCACTAGAGGTCAGCACTGAATAAATGCTTACAAACTGTCTATAGCATCCATCCACCACTAGGTGGCAGCACTGAATAAATGCTTACAAACTGCCTATAGCATCCATCCACCACTAGGTGGCAGCAGAGCTCCACTCACATCTGCCAGGAGACATTTCTAGCCATAGGACAGCACACTGCGCACACAACATGCTTGAGGAAACGTTCCGCTATGACCGTACTTCATAAATATATTATTTACAAGCTAAGATTAGAAATAGAACAAAAGCTTAGAAAGTACACGACTGACCGCACCGAACATACTAAATATATGCAAAAGTACAATAAAAAAAGATCATCCTACTATAATCCACATCCCTGTGCTTTAACATGAACTTCTAGTTCACAAAATGACATTCTGTGTCACAAAAGCAAAACATTCTGGAAGGGCGGAGGTCAGCAGCGGTGGGGGTCAGTAGTCAGCCATACCTCACCTGATCCGTCACTATTCACTGGGTGCAGCAGGACCTGCGCTCCCCGCGCCATGATGTCACACGTGATGTCAGGTCCTGCTGCACCCAGTGAATAGTGGGGGTTCGAGGGGCGGGTGTCCCCTGCGTGATCCAGTGGTGCGGCACCAGAGGGGGATGGGGAAGGAGGGGGCATTATATATGGGGCTACTATATCTATAATGGGGAATAACTAGTGGAGAATTACAAATACTGGGATCCACTAAGGAGGGGCGTTATCTATACTGGGATCCACTAAGGAGAGGCGTTATCTATACTGGGATCCACTAAGGAGGGGTGTTATCTATACTGAGATCCATTAAGAAGGGGCCTTATCTATACTGGGATCCACTAAGGAGGGGTGTTATCTATACTGAGATCCATTAAGAAGGGGCATTATCTATACTGGAATCCACTAAGGAGGGGCCTTATCTATACAGGGATCCACTAAGGAGGGGTGTTATCTATACTGGGATCCACTAAGGAGAGGCGTTATCTATACTGGGATCCACTAAGGAGCAGCGGTATCTATACTGGGATCCACTAAGGAGGGGTGTTATCTATACTGAGATCCATTAAGAAGGGGCATTATCTATACTGGAATCCACTAAGGAGGGGCTTTATCTATACTGGGATCCACTAAGGAGGGGTGTTATCTATACTGGGATCCACTAAGGAGAGGCGTTATCTATACTGGGATCCACTAAGGAGTGGCGTTATCTATACTGGGATCCACTAATGAGGGGCGTTATCTATACTGGGATCCACTAAGGAGCGGCGTTATCTATACTGGTATTCACTAAGGAGGGGCATTATCTATACTGGGATCCACTAAGAAGGGGCGTTATCTATACTGGGATCTACTAAGGAGAGGCCTTATCTATACTGGGATCCAGTAAGGAGGGGAATTATCTATACTGGGATCTACTAAGGAGGGGCCTTATCTATACTGGGATCCACTAAGGAGGGGCCTTATCTATACTGGGGTCCACTAAGGAGGGGCCTTATCTATACTGGGATCCACTAAGGAGGGGCCTTATCTATACTGGGATCTAGTAAGGAGGGGCCTTATCTATACTGGGATCCACTAAGGAAGGGCCTTATCTATACTGGGATCCACTAAGGAAGGGCCTTATCTATACTGGGATCCACTAAGGAGGGGCCTTATCTATACTGGGATCCACTAAGGAGGGGCCTTATCTACACTGGGGGCCATTTTACCTACAGGGGACACAACGGGTGCACTATTTGCACTGGGGGCATAATATATATACTAAGTGCGCTGCAGGTTCAGGGTTTTAACTTAAAACCTTGATGAAAATCATCAGTTTTTTAATGTCAGTTTTTCACGGCTGTTAAAAACGGGTGCAAAATGGCCGTTAAAAACTGAGCGGCGGCCAGAAAAAAGTAAAAAACTGGCCACAAAAAACTGACTGCCTCCAGGTTTAACACCAGTTTTTTTTTTGGTGAATGAACAGATTTAGTGGCGACACAACGGCTGTGGCGTCGTAACTGCAGGATTTCGGACAGGAGCGCTTTGAAAAAACAAACCGCAGAGACAAGATGTGACCGCGCACAGTAAATGCTGTGACCACTAGCCACTGATATGCCTCGGGTACGGGTACGGTCAGCCACCTTACTGGGATTGGTGGGGGCCCCCTGGATCGGTCCGGCAGTTATCCTATATATCGATTTATCAAAACTGGTGTGAAGGGACACTGGCTTAGCAACCCATAGCAACCAATCAGAGTCCACCTTTCATTTCTCAGAGCTCCTTTGGAAAATGAAAGGTGGAATCTGATTGGTTTCTATGGACAGTTAAGCCAGTGTCCCTTCACACCAGATTTGATAAATCTCCCCATTCTTGTGGACACAGGGCACTGCCCCATCCATAGGTCGTGACCGCCATATTCTGCAGAGATCCCGGGTGTAGTCGTCGCTTCTCTCACAAATAAATGGAGTTGCGGCAGAGATGCCAGGCGGTAATATTCATGCCCCTCCACCAGGAATGCCAGGAACGGCCGCCTCCTCAGAAATGAAATAAACTGGGATTGCAAAAATCTAGGAATTCCTGACAACAGGACCGTCTCCTTCAGCCCAGAACCAACGGAGGGGAAGATCTAGCAGAGACGAGCGTGTCATTTAAAGGGACATTAACCTTCTAAATAAATACCCCCGAAAAGTAGAACATCCACTTCCGACTCCTGTTCTGTCACCTCCGCATGCTTTACACTGCAGCTCCACTTGACTGACACCGGTACAACATGCTGTGGTTTGCAAGGTTTCACTTTAATAACACATTCGTATAAAGACATATTTGCAACTTTGTAGTATATTCTTTTTATGAATTAATCTCAATTTCCAAGATCACTGCTTGCTGTCAGTGAGTGAAAACATTCTTCTAAATCTGAAGACTGATCCAAGCTAGTCCTGCTGACAGCTGAGGGTTTGTTACCATTGTATCCAGTCTCTGTGGACTGATACATTGTAACAAACTATTGGAACAGGAGAGCGATGCTCTGCGGTGCTGCAGCCATGTTGAAGGGCTGTTCCTATCTCAGACATTTAGGACATATCGGCATGTCTGCGCGGCCTCCTCTATGCAGCGTGGGCCCCCAAATCTTGGTACCCCTTTAAGATCATAAAGTTAAATGCAATTGTGACAAACCTTCAGCTGTGACAAAAACGTCTTTAGAAAGGAACAAGAAGGGTGCCATTCACTGACAGCAAGCAGCCAACTTGAAAATGATGAGGAACTGAAACACAAAGGGGGAGATTTATCAAAACTGGTGCAGAGGGACACTGGCTTAGTCACCCATAGCTCCTTTGGAAAATGAAAGTTGGAATCTGATTGGTTACTATGAACTGCGCCGGCCCTTTAAATAATGTAAGGGTTAATCGGTGCCTCTCCATCATCACAATGCATTTCTAGAGTTGAGACCAGAGAGAAAACAAACCTCCCCATCCGCCCCTCCGTGCCGCAGGATTCCCGGGTGTGAGGGAGGTGATTACTTGTGTGTAATTACATGACAATCACCCCCATCCTCCCTCTAACAGCTTTACTCTAATTAGGACAGGATGGGAGTTGTAGTTCTCCAGACTGCTGCTGAGCCTGCTCTGGCTGGCACAGTGTAAGCACTACAGGCGGTATTATGTGGGCAGTATGGCAGACGCCGGGCCTCCTGGGATGGAAGCTGAGAGCTCTGCCCGATTTCACACTGGTAATTATATTGTCCCAGCGACATGTAATGGTTTCCAGAGCCCCGAGACGCCTCCAGCCCGGTATATACTATATACATTCAGTGTGGCGGTATTATATACATGACTCCAGGATATGGAGCTGTGTGTGACATCACAACCCGGGTGACATCATCGTCAGGATCCAGAGCAGACGTGTAATGGTTTCCAGAGCCCCGAGATGCCTCCGGCCCGGTATATACTATATACATCCAGTGTGGCGGTATTATATACATGACTCCAGGATATGGAGCTGTGTGTGACATCACAACCCGGGTGACATCATCGTCAGGAGCCAGAGCAGACGTGTAATGGTTTCCAGAGCCCCGAGATGCCTCCGGCCCGGTATATACTATATACATCCAGTGTGGCGGTATTATATACATGACTCCAGGATATGGAGCTGTGTGTGACATCACAACCCGGGTGACATCATCGTCAGGATCCAGAGCAGACGTGTAATGGTTTCCAGAGCCCCGAGATGCCTCCGGCCCGGTATATACTATATACATCCAGTGTGGCGGTATTATATACATGACTCCAGGATATGGAGCTGTGTGTGACATCACAACCCGGGTGACATCATCGTCAGGATCCAGAGCAGACGTGTAATGGTTTCCAGAGCCCCGAGATGCCTCCGGCCCGGTATATACTATATACATCCAGTGTGGCGGTATTATATACATGACTCCAGGATATGGAGCTGTGTGTGACATCACAACCCGGGTGACATCATCGTCAGGATCCAGAGCAGACGTGTAATGGTTTCCAGAGCCCCGAGACGCCTCCAGCCCGGTATATACTATATACATCCAGTGTGGCGGTATTATATACATGACTCCAGGATATGGAGCTGTGTGTGACATCACAACCCGGGTGACATCATCGTCAGGATCCAGAGCAGACGTGTAATGGTTTCCAGAGCCCCGAGACGCCTCCAGCCCGGTATATACTATATACATCCAGTGTGGCGGTATAATATAATAATATACATGACTTTCGTGTGACATCATCGTCAGGATTCAGAGCAGACGTGTAATGATTTCAGGAGCTGGCACTGGATGTCTGACCCCTGAGACGCCTCCAGCCCGGTATATAGTATATATGTACATCCAGTGTGGCGGTATAATATAATAATATACATGACTTTCGTGTGACATCATGGTCAGGATCCAGAGCAGACGTGGCGCTCCACCTATATGAAGGAAATGGGTGTCCGGGCTGGGAACGGGCAGCGAGGACAAATGCCACCACCAGGCTGCGGCTTCCTTAGAGGAAATTGTCCGCAGCCCCACAGTCCTGCAGTATGGGCGCGGACGGCACAGACTGATGTCACCTCCAGCTATTAATATTACAGAATCCGGATAATCCGACAAGTACAGAAAATCACCCCGATTAGTGGGTAAGAATAGTCCGTCAGCACCGATGAATAGACATACACAGATACCGGAGAGTCCAATAGTCCAGCATCTGCCAATGTGCTGGATTGTCGGAATTTACTGGAGCATCACCATCACGTAGCTCCTGTCAGACAAGGGGTTAAATGCTTATGTGTGACTGAGGCGGCTGCCAGCCCTCCTCCTCTTCCTCACTACTCTTTCATCATCCTCCGCTATTTACACAAGGGTCCTGGAGAGGGTCACAGGTCAAGTCAGGCTTAAAAAAATAAAATAATGGCTGAGAAGTGGTTTCCTTAAATATGCAAAGAGCGAAAGAACCCCCCCCCCCCCCCCCCCCCCACACTCACTACTTCCACCTACTGGAAGGGCTCCGCATCACCCCACAGGATAATGACACGTGGGCAGTAGACTACTGGACGTCATGGAGAGGGGCTCCAGAATGCTGGACTCTGCTGGGACACTATGGGACCAGACTCTGGGGAGGTGAGCAATGACTGGACCTCAGTGCCGGGGCAGTCATAACAGTGCGGGGAGCATTGACACGAAAGCCACTGAGAACTAAATGATGAGGTCCAAGGCCAGTGGTCACAGGGTAATCAACTAATGGACACAAAAGCCCAGGACACCAGACCACTAAAGACCAGGGTCTACAAAACATAGAACTATCATTCTGACCACCTTACAAACCAGTCAATGGAATGTACTGGACACCAAAAGACAAGCCCCGGCTGATGTCTACCTGCCCCCAGACAAGAGTAATCTATCCACATCAGTAACTTTAGGGGGGGGGGGGACTAATTATTTACAGACATTGACTGATTGGACAAAGTAACCAAATTATACCGCCATAAAATAACATTGTTCTGCAGAAACCGAATCTGGGGAGAGAAAAAAACACCGACATGATGAACAGCACATGGAGGAGTCAGCGACCAGATCATTCCACATGTGTCTTAATTAAAGGAGTACTTCACTCCTGAATTCATGACTGTCCTCTCCTCACATAATCCCCAGTAATGGCATATACCACAGTGACAGTGTGTGAAGGTCCAGGGTGGACCTAGTCATTCTTACACCACTCAGCTCAGCTTGTCCTAGGGTGGGAATCAAACATTCTCCCTCACTTAGTGGATGAACAGAGTGAGAATGGTCAAATGGTAAACTGGTAGTTCTCATGCTATTCATGAGAGGTGACCATAGCTTGAGAATGATAGAGATCCTTTTTCAGTCTCAAATACAGTGTCTGCACATCAGGTCAATAAAAGGATGACTGATGATGATAATTGTGGTAATGTGACTATAGGATGAGAATGATCAGAGAAGATCCCACTTCAGAGTCAACTATAGACTCTCCACTGCAAGGGGATACAATGAAGAGTGAAGGTAAACATGCTGAGAATGATCTGACTATAGAATGAGAATGATATCCTTCTTCAATCTCTAGAGTTTCTTCTATGGTCTCTACACAGAGAAGGGAGAGAAGAATTACTGAAGGGGAAAATGATGAGAATGGCCAAAGGAGATCCTTCTGCGGTCTCGTTTACACTCTCTGCACAGAGAGTACTGATGGTAGTAATGATGAGAATTACCAAACTATAGAAAGATAATGATGGAGGACATCGTTCTTCAGACTCATCTACAGTCTATGAAGTGAAGGGATAGAATGAAGACTGATGGTGAGAATAATCCATTCATAGCATGAGAATGAGCAGAGGAGAACCTTCTTCAGCCTAATCTAGACACTCTGCACAGTGAGCGTGTAGAAGGAAGACTGATTATAATGGTAAGAACGACCCGACTGTAGCCTGAAAATGACAAAGAAAAACCTCCTTCAGACACATCTACATTCTCTGAGCAGATAGGGGATAGAAGGAAGACTGAAAGTGAAAATGATGAAAATGAGGAGATCCTTCTTCAGTCTCACTTGGCACAGCAAAAGTATAGATGGTGATAAAAACCCAACTATGGTAATGATGGAGGAGATCCTTCTTCAGACTTCTCTAAAGTATGTGTATAGTGAGAAGATAGAGGAAAGACTGATGGTGGTAATGATGTCAATCACCTGACAATAGGATGAGAATGACCATAGGAGATCCATAGTCACATGCATCTACAGCTTGTGCACAGTGAGGAGATAGAAGAAAGACTGATGGTGAGAATGGTGACAATGACATGACAATAGAATGAGAATGACCAGAGGAGGATAGAAGAAAGACTGATGGAGGTAATGTTAACAATGACCTGATTTTAGGATGAGAATGACCAGAGGAAATTGATATGTACATGCGTCTACAGTCTGTGCACAGCAAGGGAAGTGAAAGAAGGCTGGTGTTGTAAATGGGGACCCTACATAGGTGTTTTTGACTTCAAATACTGACCTGTGAGAAAAACTGATAGGGTATCCCAGGTTGTACCTCTTCAATTACAAAAACAGAGTTGTAGAACATCCCAGACCTTTTGTAGCTGGTTGCAGGCTATATTCCAGTGACTTGGGATGAGCGTGTCATTGCTGAGAATGTGATGGGGGTGAATATTCATATTTATGGTGGGTGACCTGGGTGTCTAGCTTTGTGCTGGGCCCCTGATTAATCAATCTTTTCACCCGTTGCAGCTAAGATTCCTGTTATCAGTGTTGGTTTGTCAGGTCTGGCAGGACCGGATCTGGAGATCATTAAGATCACATCATTTATCAGACTGAAAACTTCACACACTCTGACTAAGATCCAGAAAAGGGTGGGGGGGGGGCTCCTCGCAGTCAAAATAAATGTTATCATAGGGGGGGCATTGTCCAGCCGACTTCTATTACTTCCCAGCTTCTCTACACAATCAAAGCTTCTCAGGAAGCTGAACTGGACGCACCCTGCAGCCACAAGGAGGGTCTCAGGCCTCTTTCACACGAGAGTGGCGGATTAGGTCCGGATGCGTTCAGGGTGCATTCAGGGAGCGTTCAGTGAAATTTGCACCATTTTACAAGCTAGTTCAGTCAGTTTTTTTCCGCGCGGGTGCAATGCGTTTTGATGCGTTTTTCAAGCGCGTGATACAAAACTGAAGGTTTACAAACAACATCTCCTAGCAACCATCAGTGAAAAACGCATCACACCTGCTTCCGGATGCAATGCATTTTTTACTGAAGCCCCATTCACTTCTATGGGGTCAGGGCTGCGTGAAAAACGTAGAATATAGAACAAGCTGCGATTTTCACACAACGCAGAACTGATTGAAATGAATGGATCAGGATTCAGTGCGGGTGCTATGTGTTCACGTCACACATTGCAGCTGCACGGAAAACTCGCTAGTGTGAAAGGGGCCAAAGAGTACACAAAGCCCTGTCCAAAAACACACAAGATCACAGCCAGAATACAGACTGAGAGCATAGGTACTCTGCTGTACATACAGAATAAGAGCAGATACTGAGGAACTCTTTTTAATTTTATACAAAAATACAAAAATTTTGCCATAAAATTTCCAAACAAGATATAAAACAAGTATATACACTTACCCTACTGGCCCAGCTCCATGCATACTATCTCATTCATACCTACTAAAAAGAGAAAATGAAACCTAGCCTAACGTAAACATCCGATCCGGCTGAACCCCGACTATATACAAATTTATACAAATTGTTTCTAACAGAAAATAAATGACAACTTGTCACAATAAATAATCAAAATAACCCCATTTTTTTTTTTTTTTATATATATATATATATCCATTTTTTGTATTTTTTTTGTTTTGTTTTTGTTTTGTTATACACACACACATATATGAGAAAAAAGAAAACCTATACTAACCCTACCAATCTATCTATCCCATCACCTTCACCCAGGGCCAACCTCCGCCTCTTGTCCCTCCATGAGGCCAGCCCTTCCTCCACCACCCACACCCAGCCCCTCGCCTCATGTCCTCCTATGTCCGCATAGTCCAGGGCTGGATGCAGGCCTCCCCACACGAAAAAAAAAAATATGAACCCCCCCCCCCACCCTATCCCACCCAACCTAACTACACCCCACTTACCCTATCATACAACCATATCAATCTATACAAACCAATATTAAAATCCACCCGAAGGCCCAAGCTCAGTCATTTGCAAACCTTTCTTCAAAAACTCATCTTAAATACAAAACAAAAACCTAATGTGAAAGCCTCAGCCCAACACCAGGAAAAGTGCTACTGAGGCTAAGGTACATCAAAGGTGAAGCCTCTCCAGAGGTAAGAGACCCCATCCGTACCCACCTTCTCGCACTCAAGAGAGCGAACCTTCGCCAGGTCACCTAGAATGTTCCTACACACCTCTTCCACGGGGAGGACTTTCTGCTGGGTTGAAACTAAACACCGTGCGTTCCATGTGAAGTACCTAACCACTATGCTAACTACAAAAGCTGTGCATGGGTCCCTTCTTCCCAAACCTTTGAATGCTCCATAAGCCCATTCCGCATAGGAGAGGTTGGCTAGCCTAGGCCAGTCAATGGATGCGCCCACCCGTTTGTATACCTCTGTATTAAAGGGACACTGAAGCAGGAAGTGCTCCATACTTTCCAGTATGTCGCCACACTCCTCCCGGGGACAACCCCTTTCATCAGAGTTCCTATACCTCAAGTTGCCCCTTACATACAGCTTCCCGTGAAAGCAGCGCCAAGCCAAGTCCCAAAACTTCAAGGGGATCCTTGCCGAATTTAACAACTGTAAACCCCGTCTAGATCCCGGCTTGGGCAATCCTTAAGGGCCAGGGGCTTTTGGAAGTGGGTCAACAAGACCTTCTCGTCAAGGGATCTCCTTGACTGGGTCTTGATTTCCCTCACTCCCAAACCCCACCGGCGGATCACCTTCAGAATTGGGGTGACATAAGCCGGAAGATATCCGTGAGGTGTACGCAAATCCTTCACTTGCCCTCCTGTCTCCCACTCCTGGAAGAAAGGCCGAAACCAACCCCTGCAAGAGACTACCCACGGAGGAGCCCTCTCTTTCCAGAGGTTTGTCAGGTTGATCTTAACAAAGGTGTTCACAAGGAACACCACTGGGTTGACCATACCCAACCCCCCCTAATCTCCTCGTACGGTATGTCACCTCTCTCTTGACTAGGTTCAGCCTATTCCCCCATAACAGTTGAAAGAACAGACTGTAAACCCGAGTCCAGAGAGGTTCTGGCAAGACACATAAACTGGCCAAATAGATAAGCAAAGGGAGAAGGTAAGTCTTGATCAGGTTCACCCTTTCAACGAGGGTCAAAGACCAACCCTTCCACTGGTCAACCTTCTGAGCGGCGATCGTGAGCCTGCTGTCCCAATTTTGGGTGGGATAATCCCCATGGCCGAATTGAACGCCTAGGACTTGGGCTGACGACTGGGGCTCTAGGAGGGTGTCCGGGAGACCGAAAGATGGATCACCCCCTCCCAGCCAGAGACTCCCACACTTATCCCGGTTAATCACGGACACGGAGACTTCCGAGTAGCGTTCTACCTTCGACATCACGTATTCCGCCTCCCCTCCCGAGGACACGAAAACAGTGACATCATCGGCATACGCCACCACCCTCAGAGTGGCTTCTGGCTCCTCCAGACTCATCCTGACTCCCGTCAACGGTCCTCGATCAATCCTCCTAGTAAAAGGATCAATCGCAAACACGTATAAGAGCGGGCTCAATGGACAACCCTGGCGGACTCCAGACCCGACCGCAAAAGGGCTGCCAGACCAACCGTTCACCAGTGGGAAACTCTCTGCCCCTGCATACAAGATCTTTAACCAATTGACAAACCTCCCCGGCAGGCCATATTTCAGAAGGACTGCCCAGAGGTACTTGTGGTCAACCCGATCAAAAGCCTTTGTCTGATCTAAAGCCAGCATGTACCCCTTCCAGTTACCCGCCCTAATCTGCTCCACTGCCTGTCGGACACCGAGCACAGCACTAAACGTGCTTCGGCCTGGAACTGAGCCATGTTGGGTCTCCGAAAGGAGCCGGGGCGCAAACTGCACCAACCGATTAAACAGTATCTTGGCCAGGATCTTTCTGTCCGTATTGAGAAGCGCTATGGGACGCCAATTCTCAATACGGCTCGGATCTTTACCCTTTGATATAAGGATCAGAGCTGACCTCCTCATTGACTTTGGCAGAGCACCTGAGGAAAGGCACTCATTGAATACCTTAGTCAAGAGGGGAACCAAGGAGTCCTTAAAGGTCTTATAAAACTCGGATGTTAAGCCATCCGGGCCTGGCGACTTCTTTAGGGCAAGCCCTTCGATCGCCAGGCTGACTTCCTCTTCTCTGATTTCTTCTATCAAAACGCCAAGAGAGTGGTCTACTCTTGACTCAGGGATGGTTTCAGCCAGGAAAGCCGAAATCCTGTCCCAATTCAGATCCTTCTTCCTCAAGAGGCACGAGTAGAAGGACTTGACGATTTCCAAGATCCCTGATCTGGACCTATCCAGAGATCCCGTACCATCGACAAGTCCTGTCACCAACTTACTTTTCACTGACATCTTACAGTTTCTGTAAGGGTCAGGCGAGCGGTACTTCCCGAAATCCCTCTCAAAAACCAAAGATGCGTGCCTATCGTACTGGCACCTCTTAAGCGAAGATTTCACCCTGGAGATATCCTCTCGGCTACCTCCAGTCGAGACCAGTTGTTCGAGTTTCCTCCTGAGACCCTGATACAAGCGGTACCTGTCCAGGGACCTGAGGCTCGAGAGCTGGCGGAAGAATTTTGCCACCCGATCTTTGAATATCTCCGACCACTCAGACTTAGTGTCACAAAGATCCAGCAACTCTACCTGACTCTGAAGGAAGTCCTTAAAGGATTGTCTCACCTCTGCTTCCTCCAGGAGGGCCGAATTTAGCTTCCAATATCCTCTTCCCATTTGGGGGGATTCTGCAACATTCAAAGAGAACATAATTAGACAGTGATCAGAGAATTCCACCTCTACCACCTCTAAAGGTGAAAAAGTAGTCTCCTCCTTTAAATAAAACCTGTCTATTCTAAACCTAATCTGACTACCTCTATAATAAGTGAAACCACCGTGGCCTAGGGTGTGCCTAATGTGGACATCCACCAGGCGAGCCTCGCTAGCTATGCTATTCAGGGATACACTATCATAAGCCAGAAGGTCTCTGGTGCCTCCCCGGTCTTGGGACCTTGTGACTGTATTAAAGTCCCCGCCAAAGACCACCTGCCGACTCGTAAACAGGAAAGGTTTGATCATCATAAAGAGACGCTTTTGATCCCACCTGGTTTGGGGATCATAGATGTTTATCAGGCGAAGCTCTTGACCCTTCATGAGGACATCTAAAATCAAACACCTCCCCATGTCTAACTCAATCACTCGTCGACTTTCTACTGGTGCGGTAAAAAGAACCGCCACTCCGCTAAACGGCTCAGCCGCAAGAGACCAATATGATGGACCACACCTCCACTCCTTTTTTGCTTTATATACAGCCGCCAAATCTGGCAGCCTGGTCTCTTGCAAAAATAAAATGTCAGCTTTAACCCGGCTGAGAAAATCAAAGGCTACAAACCTAGCCGTATCCGATTTAATACTGGCGACATTAATGGTCAGGGTCAACGGAGAGAGTGCCGCCATATAAAGTGATTAAGTTAGACGGCCTTCTTCCTTCCCTTCCCCTTCTTCTTCTTCCTCTTACCCCTCTTGACAGTAGTGTCCATCTCATTAACCACTTCAACCCCGCTAGCTGAAACCCCCTTCATGACCAGGCCACTTTTTACACTTCTGCACTACACTACTTTCACCGTTTATCGCTCGGTCATGCAACTTACGACCCAAATGAATTTTACCTCCTTTTCTTCTCAATAATAGAGCTTTCATTTGGTGGTATTTTATTGCTGCTGACATTTTTACTTTTTTTGTTATTAATCAAAATGTAACGATTTTTTTTGCAAAAAAATGACATTTTTCACTTTCAGATGTAATTTTTTTTTTAAAAAACGACATCCATATATAAATTTTTCGCCAAATTTATTGTTCTACATGTCTTTGATTAAAAAAAAATGTTTGGGCAAAAAAAAATGGTTTGGGTAAAAGTTATAGCGTTTACAAACTATGGTACAAAAATGTGAATTTCCGCATTTTGAAGCAGCTCTGACTTTCTGAGCACCTGTCATGATTCCTGAGGTTCTACAATGCCCAGACAGTAGAAAACCCCCACAAATGACCCCATTTCGGAAAGTAGACACCCTAAGGTATTCGCTGATGGGCATAGTGAGTTCATAGAACTTTTTATTTTTTGTCACAAGTTAGCGGAAAATGATGATTTATTTTTTTTTCCTTACAAAGTCTCATATTCCACTAACTTGCGACAAAAAATTAAAAATTCTAGGAACTCGCCATGCCCCTCACGGAATACCTTGGGGTGTCTTCTTTCCAAAATGGGGTCACTTGTGGCGTAGTTATACTGCCCTGGCAATTTAGGGGCCCAAATGTGTGAGAAGTACTTTGCAATCAAAATGTGTAAAAAATGACCGGTGAAATCCGAAAGGTGCACTTTGGAATATGTGCCCCTTTGCCCACCTAGGCTGCAAAAAAGTGTGACACATCTGGTATCGCCGTACTCAGGAGAAGTTGGGGAATGTGTTTTGGGGTGTCATTTTACATATACCCATGCTGGGTGAGAGAAATATCTTGGCAAAAGACAACTTTTCCCATTTTTTTATACAAAGTTGGCATTTGACCAAGATATTTCTCTCACCCAGCATGGGTATATGTAAAATGACACCCCAAAACACATTCCCCAGCTTCTCCTGAGTACGGCGATACCAGATGTGTGACACTTTTGCGCATCTAGGCTGCAAAAGTGCCCAAATTCCTTTTAGGAGGGCATTTTTAGACATTTGGATCCCAGACTTCTTCTCACGCTTTAGGGCCCCTAAAGTATAAATACCCCACATGTGACCCCACTTTGGAAAGAAGACACCCCAAGGTATTCAATGAGGGGCATGGCGAGTTCATAGAAATGTATTTTTTTGGTATAAGTTAGCGGAAATTGATTTTTTTTTGTTTTTTCTCACAAAGTCTCACTTTCTGCTAACTTAGGACAAAAATTTCAATCTTTCATGGACTCAATATGCCCCTCAGCGAATACCTTGGGGTGTCTTATTTCCAAAATGGGGTCATTTGTGTGGTGTTTGTACTGCCCTGGCATTTGAGGGTCTCCGCAATCATTACATGTATGGCCAGCATTAGGAGTTTCTGCTATTCTCCTTATATTGAGCATACAGGTAATGAGATTTTTTTTTCCGTTCAGCCTCTGGGCTGAAAGAAAAAAATGAATGGCACAGATTTCTTCATTCGCATCGATCAATGTGGATGAAAAAATCTCTGCCAAAAAAAAAAAAAAAGGAGGGGAAAGGCGTCTGCCAGGACTAAGGAGCTCCGCCCAACATCCATACCCACTTAGCTCGTATGCCCTGGCAAACCAGATTTCTCCAGTCACATCAATCGATGTGGATGAATAAATCATTGCCGGGAATTTTTTTTATTTTAATTTTTTTACATACAAAGTGTTTGCCAAAGCATAGGAACGCCGCCTCCTCCTCAGCTCATAAGCCTTGGCAAACGTATCTGTTACTGCAGAGTAGAAATCTCGTCTTGCAGCGCCGCATACACCGACTTGTGTGTAATCTGACAGCAGCGCAATGCTTCTGTCAGAATGCACATCAGTGCTGCAGCTAGTCGATCGGTTGGTCCACCTGGAAGGTAAAAAAACAAAACAAAAAAAAAGAAAAAACCAGGCCGCAACGCAATAATTTTATTAACTTTGGAACAGAACATATAAACTTTAACTTTTTTTTTTTTTTTTTAAATATACTTTTTATTGAGATTTTGTAAGCATTTACAATCATGAGACAGTATACAATATCAAATTATCACATAGGTATAGCAAGCAACAATCCAGTTATACATATCCAGATTTTGATCAAGTATACTTTTCCTACTTTTCGCCCAGTAGAACACCCCCTAAACTCCCTCCTTCCCCAATGACCCTTCCCCCCTCCCCCCACCTCAGGTACACTTCTTGCACACCCTCCTTCCCTTACATCTTCAATCTATCAGAAGCCTACCTAATCTCTTGGCCAGTTTTTCCTTAAGGTACCATTCTGATTGTACAAAGGGGCTCATGACACCTTTCATTTCTTCATCTGAGAAGACCGTGCTTATAAACACTTCCCATTTGTGGAAAAATGTGTTTATTTGTTTTCCCTTTAGTTGCTCTGCCTGCAGTTTCTCCATCTCAAAGCACATTTTCGTGTGCTTAAATATATCAGCAGCAGTGGGCACGCTCTTGCTTAGCCAATCTCTAAAAAGACATCTTTTTGCTGCCAATATCAGGGTATGTATCAACGGGGTTACTGTCACCCTATCCGGAGGCACATGAAATAGGAACAGCTCAGGTACTAGTGGGAGCTGCAGTTTAAGATGCTGTTTAACCTGCGATCTGACCATTCTCCAATAACTTTCTGATTCTGGGCATGCCCATACACCATGAAATAGGTATGAGTTTTTCAGCTTGCATTTAGGGCAACTATCTAGCCTTTCAGGAGTAGCAGAGCGTGAGGTACAGTGAAATCCATATATAGCCTTATGGATCATTCGAAAGTGCGTCTCCCTCCAGATCTCGTTAGGTGTAATAGTTCTAATTGTGTTCCAGCCTTTTACAATGATATCCCTATGGTCCATTGAAGGGAATCCTTGCTCCAATGGGAGAACATCCGTCCCTCCACCGAGGATAACTTCTTATCCCTAATGCCTTGATAAAATTCTGATAGGGATTTTTTCCCTTTACCCGCGCCTATGAGGGAATCAAAATCATTGCCAGGCATTTCTTTCGATAGGTTAATTACCCTCCTTTTAAGAAAACCCTGAACCTGCCAATAAGCTAGCGTTTGTTTTGTTCTATCTAAATGGTATTTCTCTGTGAGGTCAGTGAATGAAAGATAGGTCCCCTCCCTGACGTTCCACATGTCTTTCACTGTGACTATGTTTGATTGTCTCCAAACTCCAAAATGTTTCGCCTCTAGGCCTGCTGGGAATTCCGGGTGCCCCCATATGCTCATATATTTAGACAATAGGAAGGGTAACGCAAATAACTTTTGCGTTGCTTTCCAAGCTGCAATTGTGTCTCTGATCATAAGACTATTTTTAGTAAGAAGGGTAATTGCACTTAGTTTAGTGTGTAATAAAGAGGCTAAATTCCACGGCTGTACTAATTGAGCCTCCAGCATATAGTTAGAATAAAAATTTGTTTTAAATATCCAGTCAGCGCAATGTCTTATAAGACTGGCTAGGTTATAGCTACGTATATCTGGGAAATTTGCTCCTCCTAAATGTTTAGGGATCTGTAGTTTGGCCAATGAGATCCTGGATTTCCTCCCCCTCCATAGGAAGGATCGGAAGGCCGCTTCCAGTATCTTAATGTCCGCATGTTTTATGAGAAGCGGTATCGTCTGTAGTGGGTAGAGGAGCTTAGATACGCTCATCATCTTTAATAGTTGATTTCTCCCTCCTAGTGAAAGAGGAAGTTCCCTCCACCTCTCAATGTCTGATAAAATCTTTTTTATCAATGGGGGATAATTAAGTAAATACAAAGACTCCGGAGTTCTGCCAATATGTATCCCTAGATACTTTATAGATTTTTTTGCCACTTGAATGGCACAGCCAAGAGCCTGGTCAGGGTAGCTCTGGGACTTATTACCCAGATATAAAATTTCAGATTTGTCCTCATTTACCCTGTATCCTGACACTCTGCCAAATTCCTTCAGTACCTGAAATAGCCTCGGTACATCTCTGGAGGGTCTTTCCAGGAACACCAGCAGGTCGTCTGCGAATAGGGCATGTTTCACACGGATGTTACCCACTTTAATCCCTTTTAGTCTATTATCTCGCTCTATCTTTCGGGAGAGTGGCTCAATTGCAAGATTAAATAAAAGCGGGGAAAGTGGGCATCCCTGCCTGGTTCCCTTCTCTAAGTGAATATTTCCTGACAAGAATCCTGGTGTATGTATCCTTGCCAAGGGGTTTGAATACAAAGTGGTGATGTACTGTCTAAAAGGACCAATAAAACCCATGGCATCCAAGACCGTGCCCATCCATCCCCAGTCAATGTTATCAAATGCTTTTTCCGCATCTATCGTGATGATGGCTGAGGATGGATGTGCACCAGGCCTCAACTTTACCTCATCCAGTACCGTCAGCACTTTGCGAATGTTGGTGACCGCCGCTCTCCCTTGCACAAATCCCACTTGGTTGGGAGTAATCAGTCGCGGTAAGATGCCCGCCAACCTATCTGCCAGTATTTTAGACACTATTTTAAGATCCACATTAATCAGTGAAATGGGTCGGTAAGAGGCTGCGTTAACCGGATCCCTACCTGGCTTAGGTAACACTTTGATAAATGCTGTGTTGGTGAGGGAGGGCATTTGAGAACCCTGCATAAATCCCGTGTATAGCTGGGACAGCAAAGGAGCCACTTCTTCAGCTAAGATACGATAAAATTCCCCGCTAAACCCATCCGGCCCCGGGGCCTTGTCCAGCGACAGTGCCTTAATGGTGGTTATGATTTCTCCTGCTGGAATGGGAGCATTCAAAATAGCCCTTTCTTCCTCAACTTTAACTTTTTGAACTAAACATTAACCTTTTTGCTTACTGGTGTTTTTTTTTGTTTTTTTTTTACCTTTATAGAACAAACCTCTCCTTCCCCATGGGTCAATGTGCAAAGCGCAAATCGCCCAAAGATGTGGCGAAGTGCGTTATGCACTTTGTCCCAGGTGAAAGGAGAGGTTTGCAGCAGCTGTGAGTGAATGGGCCCTAATAGCCCTGTGTGCCTGTCCTGGTGAGATGTGATCCCTATGCTAGGTGTACCTGTGTGTGGTACTTCCGGAAACACTCCCCTAAGCATAGGGCAGGGTGGTCAGGACAGTCAGGACAGAAATAGCGGGTGTCACGCCTTATTCCACTCCTGCTACAGACACAACATTTTTTTCGGGGTGGCGGTCGGTTTGAGGTACCAGGAACGACACTGGGGAAATGTCGCTCGTGTAGACGGCTAACTACACTGGTGGATGGGGCCACGGAACCTCCTGGGTACAGGAGGTTCGCGATGATCTCTTCCTGAAATTTGAGGAAGGATCCAGTTCTCCCAGCCTTACTGTAGAGAACAAAACTATTGTACAGAGCCAATTGAATTAAATAGACAGACACCTTCTTATACCAGCGTCTGGTTCTGCGGGAAACTAAATACGGAGACAACATCTGGTCATTGAAGTCCACCCCTCCCATGTGAAGGTTATAGTCGTGGACTGAGAGGCGCTTTTCAATGACACGGGTTGCTCGCTCAATTTGTATTGTCGTGTCTGCGTGAATGGAGGAGAGCATGTAAACGTCACGCTTGTCTCTCCATTTCACCGCGAGCAGTTCTTCGTTACACAGTGCGGCCCTCTGCAAGACGGGTGCTAACGAGCCGTTGGGGGAAGCCCGCGCGGTACCACAGGCGCCAATCCGTTCTAGAAACAAATGCCTAAAGAGGGCCACACTTGTGTAGAAATTGTCCACATAAAGATGGTACCCCTTGCCGAAAAAGGGTGACACCAAGTCCCAGACTGTCTTCCCACTGCTCCCCAGGTAGTCAGGGCAACCGACCGGCTCCAGGGTCTGATCTTTTCCCTCATAGACACAAAATTTGTGGGTATAGCCTGTGGCCCTTTCACAGAGCTTATACAATTTGACCCCATACCGGGCGCGCTTGCTTGGGATGTATTGTTTGAAGCCAAGGCGCCCGGTAAAATGTATCAGGGACTCGTCTACGCAGATGTTTTGCTCTGGGGTATACAAATCTGCAAATTTCAGGTTGAAATGGTCTATGAGGGGCCGAATTTTGTGGAGCCGGTCAAAAGCACGGTGGCCTCTGGGACGGGAGGTGCTGTTATCACTAAAGTGCAGGAAATGCAGGATGGTCTCAAATCGTGTCCTGGACATAGCAGCAGAGAACATGGGCATGTGATGAATCGGGTTCGTGGACCAATATGACCGCAATTCATGCTTTTAAGCTAGACCCATGTTGAGGAGAAGGCCCAAAAAAAATTTAATTTCGGAAACTTGGACTGGTTTCCACCGGAAAGGCTGGGCATAATAGCTTCCCGGGTTGGCGGTGATAAATTGTGTGGCATACCGATTTGTCTCTGCCACAACTAAGTCTAAGAGCTCCGCAGTCAAGAACAGCTCAAAAAATCCCAGGGCCGAACCGATCTGAGCTGTCTCAACCCGAACTCCAGACTGGGCGGTGAAAGGGGGAACTACAGGTGCGGCTGAAGTTGGGGACTGCCAATCAGGGTTTGCCAGCACCTCAGGGATTCTAGGGGCTCTACGGGCACGTCTTTACGGTGGCTGCGACGGGGTCACTACTGCACGTGCCACCGTACCAGCTTCAACTGCCCTTCTGGTGCTCGCTACTTCACCATGTTCTACGGCAGTGCTGGTACTAGGTCCAGGAAGGGCTGGGCTGCTGGTGTATGCCTCACCACGTAATCCGACAGCACCAGCCCCACTCTGCTGCTCTTGAAGCGGATCCTGTGGTCTAGCGACACGGGGCAGGGTACGCCTGGTGGTATCAGGGACCTCAACCTCCTCGTCCGAACTTTGGGTCAGACTGCCACTGCTTTCTACAGGTTCGTATTCTGACCCGCTAGATTCATCAGATGAGGGTTCCCATTCCTCATCCGACTGGGTCAGAAGCCTGTAGGCCTCTTCAGAAGAATACCCCCTGTTTGACATGTGGGCAACTAAATTTAGGGGTATTCCCTGAGACTACCCAAGAAAAAAAAGCAAGCCTGTCTTACAAAGGGGAGGCTAGCGAAGTACCGGAGGCCGCTGCGGTTGATAAAAAATATCAAAACTGATTTTTTTATCGCCGCAGTGCGTGTAAAGTGAATGTGCAGCGATCAAAAAAAAATATTTTTTGTCACTGCGGTGGGGCGGGCGTGGGTGAACGCACGTGTGGGCGACCGATCAGGCCTGATCGGGCAAACATTGCGTTTTGGGTGGAGGGCGAACTAAAGTGACACTAGTACTATTATAGATCTGACCGTGATCAGTTTTGATCACTTCCAGATACTATAAATGTACAAATGCTGATTAGCGATACGTTAATCAGCAAATCAGTGACTGCGGTGCGGTGGGCTGGGCGCTAAACGATCGCTAAACTACCTAACCAAGGGGCCTAAACTATACCTAAAACCTAACGGTCAATACCAGTGAAAAAAAAAAGTGACAGTTTGCACTGATCACTTTTTTCCTTTCACTAGTGATTGACAGGGGCGATCAAAGGAGTGATCAAAGGGTTAATTGGGGTTCAGGGGGGTGATCTGGGGCTAAAGTGTGCTGTTTGGTGTACTCACTGTGAAGCCTGCTCCTCTGCTGGATCCAACCGACGAAAAGGACCAGCAGAGGAGCAGGCCAGCCATATAACAGATCATATTTACAAATATGATCTGCTATCTGGCACTCTGATTGTTTTTTTTTTCAAAATCAGCAAACTGCCAGCCGCGATCATTGGCTGGCAGGTTGCTGACGAAATACTCCTTGACGAAATGCCGGCCCGCGATGCGCATGCGCGGGCCGGCTGTGACCGAAATCTCGCGTCTTGCGATCTGACGCGCCGATGCGTCCAGGAGGAGTAAATAAACCACCTCCCGGACGCATCGGTGCGTACAGCGGTCGGGAGGTGGTTAATCACCACCTCCTCCCCCTTCGCACCACCTTTGTCATTCCCATTCCCAGTGTCTGGACCCGCCCCACCTCCCGAGGACCTTGCATCCTCACCGGAGGAAGGCGCGGGCCCTTCCAGAGGCTCCTTCTCTTGCCCCTCTGGCTCCCCACCTTCAACCTCCTCCCCGGAAGAAGAGGAGGCGGAGATCTCATCCAAGGTGAGGTACCAGTTGGAAAGATCCAGGGGAAGAGAGTCAGGATTAGAGAGGTCCAGGGGAGAGCTGGCTTTGCCTTCCACAGGCACTCTAGTCGGGCTAGATATTTTTTTGGTCAGACGTTTCCTTCTTGTTCTTTTAGACTCTGTCACACTCCCCTCTGTTGCACTCTCGTAGCAAGAGGACAGAGTCACCTCGGAACGGTCTAGTCTCCTGAGTTCCTCATTCACCTCGATATCCCCCAGGGTCTCAGCTCTAGGAGAGGCATTCTCTTGGGAGGGCACAGGCATCACCCCAGGACGGGGTTCCACCTGCCCCCTCTCCATTTGACGCCTCTCCCGCCGTCTCTGCTGGGACAGGCCGTCTTTTCTCTTCATCGACCCCACTGCCCTGTCGCCTTCGCTAGCACTCGCCTCGGCAGTGGGGGCCTCCCGGCTCGCCTCCGCGCGTGCACGAGCCACGTTGGCGACAGAGCAAGGGCAACGACTGAACGGGTGCCCTAGCTCACCACACAGGTTGCATCTAATCTGCCCACAAGATGCAGCTAGACGGCTATCACCCCCGCACAACGTGCACCTCTGCACTTGGCAGCTGGATCTGAAGTGCGAAGCGCTGCCGCATTTGTAACACAGCTTACGCTGCCCCCTGTAGAACACCATGATCCTATCCCGACCAAGGAAAGCAGAAGATGGTATGTGGGAAACCGACCCCCCTGAATGTTTCAACTTAATCTGAAACGTCCAGGCACCCGACCAGATGCCAAACTCATCCAGGTTCTTGCTAGGAAGACTCTGGACGTCCCCGTACCTGCTCAACCAGGTCAAGATGTCAACACAAGAAAGTGACTTGTTACGGGTCAGAACGGTCACCTTCTTGACCTCATTCTGGCGGGTTATCGCTTGCACAAAAAAATCCTGCCAGTCCAGCTGGTCTTTTGCCAGTTCATACCCAGACCAGAAAAGTTCAAGACCCTCTGGCCGGGCAAAACTGACATCAAACTCCCGGGTGCCATACGGATGTATCAGGGCAAAGATGTCACATGCCCTGATGCCCATCTGAAAGAGAAGCTCTGCCACCCTCTTCCTGGTAGGGCACGCTTCATTGCCTCTCCATTTCAGACAGACAACATTCCGTTTGGTTGACCCGGGGCCGGTTGTGGGTCAGGACCAGGTGGTCTCGCCCCTGCCTTGCTCTCGGAAGGCACGCAGGCCATGCCTGTCTATCCAGAAGGATAGATCCACCTGCTGCCCCCCTACTGTAATGGATATCTCCCCTCTCCTAAGAGCCTCTAGAAGTTGCCGTTGCAAGTTACCGTCACCGGACATTGGTAATGGGGAGGACAATGGGGACTGCCCCCCCCCCTGCGCCGGCGACCACACCAGCATAACTTCTGCCAGGCATAACCGACGCAGGAGGGGCAGAAGAAGAACGGGGCAGAGGAGGCAGGCCCCAGAACAGGGATCCCGGCAGCAACCTCTGCAAGGGGGGCGGTGGCAGCCACATCGCCCCGCCGCACCTCCACCTGGCACTTGTCCAGTGCCCCAGCAGAGGCGGGCGGAGCCACCCGACTACCAGCCATGTCCCCCTCGCTGCCCCCTCCCGGGAGCTTTCCTGTCTGGCCCCTCCTGTTTCTCCTCACAGCCCCTGTTACCACAAACAGGGACAGCGTCCTGTGCCATCTTTGGCATGTGTTTCTCCCCACTCCTACGCTCCGGTCCCACAGCAGAGACCGGGACAGGGAGGATAATGGGGTTCATGCCCTGAGCTGGCTTTGCAGCCGGCCCAGAGCACGCAGGGTGGGTCACATAGACATACCTCACCTCTGGTTTTACTGTCTTTTCCTTTTTCTTTCTCCTCTTTTCCATCGGCTCATTTTCAGGTAATTCACTACCAAAGCAAATGTCCTCACTAATTTTGGGGGACTCCAGGTGGCGTATTTCGTCCATAAGCTGCCCCCCAACTTCGCTGTTCTCACTGTACTCTCCTTCCTCATTGGAACTAGTGGGGGGCAGGCATACCTGCTCTGCGGTGATACCTGTTTCCGCAAGTTGCCCCCCCCCCATGTCCGACTCTTCCTCCTCACTAGAGGAGTCATCTTCTTGCTGTTTTTGGCTTCCAGCAATTTCATTAAACCTTTCATCGTTCTTGAGCTTTTCCTTAAAAGGACCACTATTTTCCAAAATGGCTACCCTTCTTCCTTCCAGCTCTTTAATGATTTCTTTTAGGCCTTTTATTTTATTTGTTATTTCTGGCCTGTTTCTTCTTGACGCTTTGTCCACCTTCACCCTCCCAAGCTTTAAGCGCTCTCTAAGCTTCTTCAGGGTCTTACTCGTTTCCTCATACTGCCGGAGGCAGGCCGTGATCCGGGATCTAAAAACGGTAATTCGTTCCTGGGACTTAATGCTGCCCCAGTCAGCATCAACCAAGCCCGGCCCACCTCCAGGAGCACTCTGCGTACCTCTTGGAGGGCTACCGTCCGCCCTCCTAGAACCGCCGGCGATCACCACCGGGGATTGCAGGGGCCACTACACCACAACTCCTGGTAGATCTTCTGATCCCCAGGGCAGAAGATGGAACTGAGGCCGGTAGTTCACCTCCCCTACCTCCCGCCGGCCTACCCCGGGAAGTAGGATCCTGGGTCTTCAGTCGCTTCATTGCCCAGGACCCTACCACCTCCCTGGGGAGAGGCAGGGCCTGGGCTGGGAAAGGTGGGAAAAATCCCTGGTAGTCTGCTTGCAATCAACAGGAGCTCCTCCACACACAACCACACCCGTCAACTGGCCCCAGTATACTGAGGATTACACCCAGTATACAGGACGGGAGAAGTGGTACTGTCCAGTGTCCATACATACAGAATAAGAGCAAATACTGAGGATTACACCGAGTATACAGGACAGGAGAAGTGGTACTGTGCAGTGCCCATATATGTGCTGATCTAGTGGTACTTGCTGTATATTTAGTACCGGTCTGCGCTCCCTGGCCCCCCTAGTACTGTGTTCAGGAAACCCTACTTCAGCTGCAAGTTATTTCAGGGGAGATTTTGGCAGATTGTGTATTTATTTTATCCGTAGTTCTGGAGCCAGAAAACATGTAATGTGAATCCTAACCACATACTGCGTCTGCGCAGGAACAGCAGAGTCTGAAGCGGCGACATACACCTGGAGAACAGGACTGACTGTGCTCGGTAATATGATATGGTGAGAACCAAAGGGTCATTCAAAAGTCTACTGTGATACAAGAAAGACCCCCAATCACCCCAACCAAAATAAAAACCTGAAGGTAGCTATTCATCATCACCATCGTCATCATCATCATCATCGTCCTGTAACGCCCCAGAGGTGCATTACCACCTTTTACACCTCTCCACCAATGCACTTATTTCCAGGTTCTGCAAAATGTGTATATTTATTTCTATGCAACTGTTCTGTTTAATGTAACGTGCCTGGTTCACCAGCAGATGGCAGCAACAATGGCAGAGCTAGAGGGACAGAGGATGGAACCTTCTTTCCATTCTCTTCTATCCCTCTGGGGAGGAGTTTCAGTTAGTGCAGGTCAGTGGAGAGTACCCCCTCCTTGGAAAGGAAGCAGGAGCTCGTCCCTCCTGGACTAGCCTTGCTTAGGCCAGCTAGAGCACCTTCAGCTCTGCTGGATTCGGAGGCCAAAGCCTGAAGCCAGGGAGAGAAAGCTACTCTGGAGAAAGACAAAGACAGACCAGATGACAAAGTTAAGTTGCAACCTACAGCAATGGAAAAGTTCCTGTTTAATCCAGACAGCACAGCAGAGCCAGAGAATAGCAGATGTAGCAGGGCCGAGCGTGTTTGCCTGCCAGAATTTGTGCCAAAGCTTGCTGGTGACCAAGATAAAGTTGGAAGATTGTTGCTTGATGAAAGTTTATTCAGCTGTTACCAAGTTCATCACAAGGTCTGGAATTTATTTCATCATCCCCTTAACCAACTACCCTTTTTTCTGCAATGGACGACCCACGCCTGGGGTTCCAGCATATCCAGGTAGGAGCACCGTGACAAGTGCAACACCTTTTAAGGACAATAGGCCACCCTATACCACCCTGGTATTCCTACCCTGGGTACCAACCTACCACCATCTAAAAGGGGCCCTGTGCCCTTGTTGCTTCACTGCAACTAGCATCATGAAAAGCTATGTACTTTAAGGGACCCCTTGCCGTGTGCAGATCGGCCCTGTTGCAATCACCACCCACAACATCAGGAGACCAGAAATAGGTAAGAAATCACTTGGAGGATCTGCATAGACCAAGCAGGGAGCTGATAGCTGGGGGTCATCTTCAGGGTCTTAACACTAACAGCAGCTTTGGTTTCCCCTGGAAATGGAACACTCCAGAAGAACTGATACATTGTATTATATCCAAATCTGATACAAGTTCTGAGGGGGCGGAGCATGACACAAAACACCAAGGGGAGGAGCCATGTGTCCTGCTCAGAGATATATACCATATGTAGCCCAGTGCACCAGCCTTTTCTGCAGTGATCCGTATACTAGGAAAGGTATGGAGGTGCGGATTGTAAGCGCCCCTCCCCCACAGAGGAGAACATAGACAATGGTGGGACCGGCAGAGGAAGTTAGAGAAGAAAGAGGAGGAAAAGCAGAGGAAGTGGAAGTAATGATTGCTCTATATATAAGTACAGAGACAGTGCAGCTGTGATGTCATTATCAGTGATGTTACATAGGACTGCAGGTGACATCTATGATATTATCTGTACTTGGAGACTTATCACTGTGTTATCTGTGATGTTACATAGGACTGCAGGTGACATCTATGATATTATCTGTACTTGGAGACTTATCACTGTGTTATCTGTGATGTTACATAGGACTGCAGGGGACATCTACTACATTATCTGTACACAAAGAGTTATCACTGTGTTATCTGTGATGTTACATAGGACTGCAGGTAACCTACTACATTATCTGTACACAGAGAGATATCACTGTGTTATCTGTGGTATTACATAGGACTGCAGGTGACATCTATTATATTATCTGTACTCAGAGGTATCACTGTGTTATCTGTTGTGTTACATAGGACTGCAGGTGACATCTATTACATTATCTGTACTTGGAGACTTATCACTGTGTTATCTGTGATGTTACATAGGACTGCAGGTGACATCTACTACATTATCTGTACTCAGAGTTATCATTGTGTTATCTGTGGTGTTACATAGGACTGCAGGTGACCTCTATTATATTTTCTGCACTCAGAGAGATATCACTGTGTTATCTGTGGTGTTACATAGGACTGCAGGTGACATCTACTACACTATCTGTACTCAGAGAGTTATCGTTGTGTTATCTGTGGTGTTGCATAGGACTGCAGGTGACCTCTATTATATTTTCTGCACTCAGAGAGATATCACTGTGTTATCTGTGGTGTTACATAGGACTGCAGGTGACATCTACTACATTATCTGTACTCAGAGTTATCACTGTGTTATCTGTGGTGTTACATAGGACTGCAGGTGACATCTACCACATTATCTGTACTGAGAGAGTAATCACTGTGTTACCTGTGGTGTTACATAGGACTGCAGGTGACATCTACCACATTATCTGTACTGAGAGAGTTATCATCGGCAGTGATGATATTCCGTATTTACAGGCATCACTGCTGCCATGTAAAGAGATACTGGTGGTGGAGGATTTAAAGAGGTTGTGCGGGTTTTCAAGTTATCCTCTCCATACCATAGGGCATAACTATATGATTAGTGGGGTCTGATTCGGCGACCCCCACTGATCCCAGGAACAGATCCGGTTCCCCTTTTTTGATGGTGTGACAGACCGCACATACGTCTGCTGCTCCATTTATTCTTTTTGGGACCACTGGAATTAGCCAGCGCTGTACTCCGCCATCTCCAGCGACCCCATAGAGAATGGATGGAGAGGCAGGGCATATGCTCCACCTGCCACTCAGTCAGGAAGGGGGATCAGTGGGGACTCCAGCCCCCACGGACGGCTTCGCTCACTGCACCTGCGCCGAATACTAAACGGGACGGCGCAGACGCGAGATTTCCAAGGCAGAGGAGACCAACGCTGCCTGGCCCTGTCAATCAAGTGTAGCAGGGCGTGGCCAGAGGTGGGAGAACGGAGCCTCTAGGAGCAGGATCAATGCCCCCCCCCCCCGCTATTAGAGGCTCATTTGCATATTATAAAAATTATTTATTCTCAATAACGGCGGCACGCAGCGAGATGGCGCTAATATAGTTATGTGCATCGCTAATGTCAGCCATTTTCCTGCTGACAGAAACCCTTTGACTTGGGGAAGATCACCGAGTAGCCAACATCGTATCGTAAACAGAATCACTAGTTGAAATTTTTGGGCAATATTCTTGTTAATTGCCCTCCAACATTCTATAAGTTCTCTGCAGGACCAGAACCTACGTCCATAATCAGCTCCAGGGGAGTCAATTGGAAGTATTTCTGGCGCAACGTAAATTCTATGTAAAATGTTACACTGAGCCGCCACGTGATTGAAGTTGTCAGACACTAATCTTAGATTACCCAATAGATGTTCCCGATCACCTAATTGAATGGTTGAACGATCCACCACCCAGGCCCTTTGTCCGGGGAAGCGTATATTATTAAATAGTGCCTCCAATAATAATCTATAAAGTTGGGAAATCTTCCCATTAAATCATTCCGAGGCGTAGAGGTGTCTATCGCTAACGTAGACTTTGCGTTTAAAGTAGAAAGTGCCGAACGTAACTGGAAATACCTAAACCAAGACAGATGAACGATATGTTCCCTTTGGGCCAGCTCGAAGAAAGACAGTACAACTCCGTTACTCACCACCTGTGCAACATAAAAAATGTAGTTTTTTTGCCAATACTTATCCCCCGCTAAATCGTTGAGTTCCTGAAAATAATGATTATTCCAAAGAGGCGTAGAGCGAAGGGATCCCTGTATTCCCGACCATGCTTTGGCCCAGGCTTTAGTAAAGAGCTCCCTAGACTCTCGATATTCTTGTTGGATAGTGGATAGCCGGCCGGACTCCGGTAGCGTAAACATATTATCATATAATATACTGCTGCCCATGGTCCGACACAGGAAACTTTTCTCCCATAAATAGCCCTTAAAGTAGGGAAGATTTAACCCTCCCTGCTCCATCGGCTTGTAGAGGTACTCCAACTTTAGCCTTACCTGCTTTCTTCCCCAAAGTAAGTCATTAATAGTGATGAGCGGCATGGGCAGTATTCAAGTTCGCAATATTTTGCGAATTTTTGAGTGAATATTCGCCATAAATTAGCAAATTCAAAAATTTGTGATTGCCAGTCATTATTTTATTCATTGTGAACATCGGCAATCAGAAAATTTGCGATAAAAATTCGCAATGCGAAAATTCGAAAATCAACACTACTCCTAAAGTCAAAGATATTGCAGCCTTCTCATTGGCCCACAAGCAAGAAGCAGTGAGGGATCATGGGTACTGATGAATATTCGCGATTACGAATATATAGCACTATATTCTAGATATTCGCAAATTTTCAAAGTGCCAATATTTGCGATAAAAATTTGCGATTAGAATATTCGCAATCAACACTAGTCATTAATAATTCTCTCAACTAATTTGAAGAACTTATCGTCAGTCCAAATTGGAGAATTCCTGAGGACATAGAGGAGTTGGGGTAGGATCACCATCTTCACTAGGGATATTCTGTCAGCTCTAGATAAAGGAAGTCGGAGCCACACCGGGATTTTAGACCTCAATTTACTAATCAAGGGAGATATCGTCATACCCAAGTATTCAAATGAATCTGAAATTTTTAACATACTCAAGGGGCCATCAATAGAGTATTCCAGTCTATCTACAGGCATAAGAGTTGTCTTTGACCAGTTTATATCTAGGCCCGAGAATGTGCCAAAGGAGTTAACTATTCGCATAAGTTCTGGAAGTACCGTACTAGGACATCATCTGCGTATAGGGAAATACGGTCCTCTGCTCCTAATATCCCAAACCCTTCAATCCTAGAGTCTGGCCTAACCCTAGCGGCTAGAGGTTCAATATAAATATCAAATAATAATGGAGAAAGTGGACATCCTTGACGGGTTCCTCTATTCAAGGAAAAGCTCCTTGTCAAGCTCCCATTCATGTTCAATCTCGCAATAGGGGACAGAAGCTTCATCATGTTTATGAATCTAGCGCCAAATCTCATTTTGCCTAAGACCTTCCAGAGGAACCCCCATTCCACCCTGGCAAACGACTTAGAGGCGTCCTGGAAGACTACCCTCCTCCAGTGATCTGATCAACACCTTCAAAAGATGAGGAAAAATAACCTCTCTATATTTATGATAGAATTCATATGGGAATCCATCGGAGCCAGGGGAGGAGTTTCCAGAACATGCCTTCAGAGCTGCCTCTAAGGAAAGATCTGCGTGGAGAAGTTCTCTTTAGGTTTCTGTTAGAGTTGGGAGAGAGAGAGAGTCCAAATAAGAGTCCATTTCTTCATCCAGGACAGGGGGGAACTAACTCTCCTTAGGGAGAGAGCACCCTAATCAGTGTGAGGAGACTTATAGGCCATACATGCTCCTCTGGAATTCTGGGAGGAAAAGGATGCAAATGAGCTCTTAACGAGTTCTGCCTCTAATGCCACCAGATGTTCATCTAGATTCTAGGATGACCCTATCTGAATTATATAATTCTGAAAAATGCTTCAATGCTTCTTTGATCCAGTCTTGGTCTTCAGTGATTAGACCCTCCGGCGAGCGAATGCTGACTATCTCTTATTTTTGCTCCTGATTAGTTATCGCTCTCGCGACATGAGGTTCCCTGGTCTTCGCGATTCCGAGAAGTAATTTTGTCCCTTAAAGAAAGGTTTCGCTGGGCTTTTTCCAGAAGAAGTCAGAATACGCCTGACTTGCTTTCTAACAGGCGAGCATTTCAATTTTAGTTTGAGACAGATTTTGGGACAGATTTTTAATTTTTATTTAATTTTTATTTTTTCACACCCAAAGAAAACCTTTAAGGAAAGGGAATGTGAAAAGGTGAAACAGCTATGACCGGACATGTGATAAGGGTCTGACTGCTGGGACCCCCATGATCAAGGGAACGTGGTCTTAAAGGGGTCCTCTCACTTCAGTAAGTCGGATTTATCATGTAGAGAAAGTTAATACAAGCCACTTACTAATGTATTGTGATTGTACATATTGCTTCCTTTGCTGGCTGGATTCATTTTTCCATCACATTATACACTGCTCGTTTCCATGGTTTCGACCACCCTGTAATCCAGCAGCGGTGGCCGTGCTTACACACTATAGGGAAAGGCTGGGAGTGCTCATAGGCCAACACCTATACCTATAGTGTGCAGGCACGGCCACTGCTGCTGGATTACACGGTGGTCGTAACCACGGATATGTGCTGTGTATAATGTGATGGAAAGGAGGCAATATGGAGAATCACAATACATTAGTAAGCGCCTTGTAGTAACCTTCTCTACATGATAATTGCCATTTGTTGAAGTGAGGCCGCCCCTTGTGCTACACTTATTAGGGTTAAGCATACATGTCTTGGTGCGTTGCGTGTTTCCTATGTGTGATAGGAGGAGCTGCATGTGTCTTGTATCAGACTGAGCTAAGAGCAGGATATCCACATATGTGTACGGCTACGCTCACACGTACGGTAGCAGGGTCCGGGAGGCTATTCCGGTGGGGGAACAGCCTGCCAGATCCGTGCTTACGCTAGCCAACCGTGCTGCCGGAGGTCCGCTCCGGCTCCATTCACTATAATGGGGGCGGGCTGGAGGTCCGGCCGCAGCACGGCAAACATGCCGAGAGGCGGCCGGACAGAAACTACAGCGGACTTCTGGCGGCACGGTGGGCTAGCGTTACAACATCCTGCCGGACCGTTACTGCAAGTGTGAAAGTAGCCGACATTCTGCCCCATGTGTGACTGTGCATGTTACTGCGGCCGCCATCAGACTCCATCTGTGATACTCCTGTCATCGCTGTGCGGCCTCCTGAACACGACCGCTGGATGTTATGTAGTCTGAAAACTGCGGGTCCGCAAAACATGGATACCGGGCGTGTGCGGCACAGAACGGCCTCTAGTGGAACCGCCCTGTCCTGGTCTGTGGAGAATAATAGGACAGGGTCCATCATTGGGCAGAACGGCCGTGCGGACAGACAGCCACGGAATGCACACCGAGTCACTCACGCTTTTTGTGGCCACATTGTAGTGAAAAGGTTCACATACAGGCCACGGAAAAATTAAATAATGTTTGTGTGCAGGAGCCCTAAGGTGGGCCCCAGAATCAGTTATACTGGTGGGCCCTAAGTACCCCAGTCCGACACTGTCTGTGGTGTTACATAGGACTGCAAGTGACATCTGCTACATTATCTGTATTCAGAGAGTTATCACTGTGTTATCTGTGATATTACATAGGACTGCAAGTGACATCTACTACATTATCTGTACTCAGAGAGTTATCACTGTGTTATCTGTGGTGTTACATAGGACTGCAGGTAATATCTACTAAATTACCTGCACTCGGAGAGATATCACTGTGTTATCTGTGGTGTTACATAGGACTGCAAGTAACCTACTACATTTTTTGTAATCAGAGCGCTGTTACTATGTTTTATGTGGTGTTACATAGGACTGCAAGTGACATCAACTACAACATCTGTAGTCAAAAAGTCATCACTGTTGCAGTATCTGTGGTGTTACATAGGACTGCAGGTGACTTCTACTACATGATATGTACTCAGAGAGTTATCTGTGTGTAATCTGTGGTGTTACATAGGACTGCAGGTGACATCTACTGCATTATTTGTACTCATAGAGTTATCACTGTGTTATATGTGGTGTTACATAGGACTGCAGGTGACATCTACTACATTATCTGTACTCAGAGAGTTATCACTGTGTTATCTGTGGTGTTACATAGGACTGAAGGTGACATCTACTGCATTATTTGTACTCATAGAGTTATCACTGTGTTATATGTGGTGTTACATAGGACTGCAGGTGACATCTACTACATTATCTGTACTCAGAGAGCTATCACTGTGTTACCTGTGGTGTTACATAGGACTGAAGGTAACATCTACTACATTATCTGCACTCAGAGAGTTATCACTGTGTTATCTGTGGTGTTACATAGGACTGCAGGTGACATCTACTACATTATCTGTACTCAGGGAGTTATCGCTGTGTTATCTGTAGTGTTACATAGGACTGAAGGTAACATCTACTACATTATCTGCACTCAGAGTTATCACTGTGTTATCTGTGGTGTTACATAGGACTGCAGGTGACATCTACTACATTATCTGTACTCAGAGAGTTATCACTGTGTTATCTGTGGTGTTACATAGGACTGCAGGTAATATCTACTACATTACCTGCACTCAGAGAGATATCACTGTGTTATCTGTGGTGTTACATAGGACTGCAGGTAACCTACTACATTTTTTGTACTCAGAGCGCTGTTACTATGTTTTATGTGGTGTTACATAGGACTGCAAGTGACATCAACTACAACATCTGTAGTCAAAAAGTCATCACTGTTGCAGTATCTGTGGTGTTACATAGGACTGCAGGTGACTTCTACTACATGATATGTACTCAGAGAGTAATCTGTGTGTAATCTGTGGTGTTACATAGGACTGCAGGTGACATCTACTGCATTATTTGTACTCATAGAGTTCTCACTGTGTTATATGTGGTGTTACATAGGACTGCAGGTAACATCTACCACATTATCTGTACTCAGGGAGTTATCGCTGTGTTATCTGTAGTGTTACATAGGACTGCAGGTGACATCTACTACATTATCTGTACTCAGAGAGCTATCACTGTGTTACCTGTGGTGTTACATAGGACTGAAGGTAACATCTACTACATTATCTGCACTCAGAGAGTTATCACTGTGTTATCTGTGGTGTTACATAGGACTGCAGGTGACATCTACTGCATTATCTGTACTCAGGGAGTTATCGCTGTGTTATCTGTAGTGTTACATAGGACTGAAGGTAACATCTACTACATTATCTGCACTCAGAGAGTTATCACTGTGTTATCTGTGGTGTTACATAGGACTGCAGGTGACATCTACTACATTATCTGTACTGAGAGAGTTATCACTGTTATCTGCTGTTACATAGGACTGCAGGTGACATCTACTACATTATCTGTACTCAGAGAGTTATCACTGTTATCTGGTGTTACATAGGACTGCAGGTGACATCTACTACATTATCTGTGCTCAGAGATTTATCAGTTTGTTATCTGTGGTGTTACATAGGACTGCAGGTAACATTTGCTGCATTTTCTGTGGTGTTACATAGGACTGCTGGAACACTCCTGTTGCACTGTTCTGTGCAGAATGAATGCAGTCAGAAAGAGCTTCTTGACAAATTCGTGCTCACTACATCATTCTGCAGATTGGGAGTAAAGTAAGTAATAATGCAGGGGCAGTGATGGGAGGCACAGCAGGGATGTAGCAGTGCTGAGTGTGCGGCTCTTCTGTTCCCTCCCGGGGGATCTCTGGTTCAGCCTCCGCCTCCTGCATCTGGGACGGCAATTTAAAGCAGTCCTGGGAGTGACTGCCCAGAGGAGGCGAGGATCCGGCTGCAGCAGAGGAGAATGAGCTTCACTTTACAGAAGAAAGAAAACTTTCTCCGCAGCAGCCGATAAACCCGGGACCTACAGGAACCGCAACGACAGCGCAAAATCGGCGGACCCCCCTTGCACGCCAAGGTAACGTGTGTACACTTACCTCTGACTGTGGGTTTACAGATGGTTGCGGTTTAGAGTTAGGCACACTGCGGCGTCGGGTTGCACAGCGATTATGGAGGGGGAAGGGTTAAATTCCAAACAATGACATCATGGCGAATAATCGATTTGCGGTATCGGAGCCCATCACACGCAGTGACCGCAGAGTCGCCTCGCCCGATGTACAGATTAAGACGCACGTTTAGTGCTTGTTCATCAGTCAGTCACTCGCTAATTACCTGCGCTCATCCTTGGCTGGAGAGAAAATATCGTACGTAATTTTGGCCACATTGGGGGTCAATTATAGCGGCCCGCTTTCTACGAAGGTCTTTGTTTACCTCTGCCGGAGGATCCACCTTATGACGAGGCGCGGCACCGCCGCTCCGCTCTCCTTCACTGGAAAAGTCTTCAGGTGTAAAAGTTAGTCGATTTGTTGGCTTAGGTGTCCACACTCCCACCACGCCCCCGTCACTTCGGAAAACCCCCGTATGACATTTAAAAAGTCGCAAAAAGGGCCCTCGCAATTTTTTTTACTCCAAAAACAGGAGTAACGCTCGACCCCCACTGTGTATGGACCAGGTAAGAGGCATTACCTGAATCCTGGGCACCAAGGTCATTCTTTCCCGACACCCACTTACAATGTGCCTCGGCCTCCAGAAGTGAGTGCAGCCTTTGCAGCCCCCCATGACTATGCCTGTGGTCTGAGGTCAGGAGGCCATAGACTTTACACTACTCCATGAAATGAGCGAGGACTGTACCGTGCAGGGCACAACAGTGACCTGGAGACAGGAGGAGTAACGGCGGTCGGGTAAATACCCAGCTACGCCAGCATTTCTCACTCCTGTCACCAGGAACAAGCTGGTGCCATGGCGGACATCTTCACAGGAACAGTTAGCTCACCAAGCATTGTCTGCGCTAGAATCAAATGTGTCTGGACAGTATGCTGTGTGCAGTCTCTGCGTATAGGTAAGAATATTCCATTCACTGACAGCAAGCAGGGATCTTAGAGGAGGTGTAACTGGAAAAACAAGTATATAAGGGTTTTCTGTGCTGTTGTTACGCAATAACAAAAGCTATATTTACATAGGACTGCACTTTTCTGTAATATAACAGCCGCTCCACATCGTGGCTGCACTCGGTGTCTCACAGTTCCTCCGGTTCTTAGCTCTCGTGCCTTGTACGCAGCTCATCTGCCGCTCTCATTATGTGACCTGTCTGCAGCCCCTGATGTGAGGACCACCCAATGACTCATAGCTCCTGTCAGGCTTCCTCCCAGCCCTGCTTACATCCTACCCCTCTTCCTTCCATGTCACTGGAGCCGAGCACGGGGCTTCACTGCAGGACACCACCCACCATCACTATCGCCATCATCAAGAACATCGCCACCATCACCACCACATCCACCACCATCACTATCGCCACCATCAACAACATCACCACCATCACCATCATCACCACCACAACCACCACCATCACTATCGCCACCATCAAGAACATCACCACCATCACCATCATCACCACCACAACCACCACCATCACTATCGCCATCATCAACAACATCACCACCATCACCATCATCACCACCACAACCACCACCATCACTATCGCCATCATCAAGAACATCACCACCATCACCACCACAACCGCCCCCATCACTATCGCCATCATCAACAACATCACCACCATCACCATCATCACCACCACAACCACCACCATCACTATCGCCATCATCAAGAACATCACCACCATCACCACCACAACCACCACCATCACTATCGCCACCATCAACAACATCACCACAACCACCATCACCACCACCATCACCACCGCCCTCATCATCGACACAACCACCACCATCACTATCGCCACCATCAACAACATCACCACCATCACCACCACCATCCCCGCCACAACCACCACCATCAACCCCACCACAACTACCACCATCCCCGCCACAACCACCACCACAACCGCCCCCATCATCGACACCATCATCAACACAACCACAAACATCACTATTTCAAAAATTTCCAAAATGCATTTACTGATTTTCTATGTAACAATTATCACTTCCATCATCCATGATCCTAGTAGTCTACCTTCATCAGGCCCTCGTTGAGATCCTCAAAATATCATGTCCTTGAGAGTTATCATTGTGTTATCTGTGGTGTTACATAGGACTGCAGGTGACATCTACCATATTATCTGTACTCAAGAGATCTATCACTGTGTTATCTGTAGAGTTACATAGGACTGCAGTTAACACCTACTACATTATCTGTACTCAGAGAGGTATCACTGTGTTATCTGTAGAGTTACATAGGACTGCAGGTGACACCTACTACATTATCTGTACTCAACAGATCTATCACTGTGTTATCTGTAGAGTTACATAGGACTGCAGTTAACACCTGCTACATTATCTGTACTCAGAGAGGTATCACTGTGTTATCTGTGGTGTTACATAGGACTGCAGGTGACATCTACTACATTATCTGTACTCAGAGAGGTATCACTGTGTTATCTGTGGTGTTACATAGGACTGCAGGTGAAATCTACTACATTATCTGTACTCAGAGAGGTATCACTTTGTTATCTGTGGTGTTACATAGGACTGCAGGTGACATCTACTACATGATCTGTACTCAGACAGTTATCACTGTGTTATCTGTGGTGTTACATAGGACTGCAGGTGACATCTACTACCTTATCTGTGCTCAGAGAGTTATCATTGTGTTATCTGTGGTGTTACATAGGACTGCAGGTGACATCTACTACATTATCTGTACTGAGTAAGATATCACTGTGTTATCTGTGGTGTTACATAGGACTGCAGGTAACATCTACTATATTATCTGTACTCAGAGAGTTATCACTGTGTTATCTGTGGTGTTACATAGGACTGCAGTGACATCTACTAGGTTATCTGTACTCAGGGAGCTATCACTTTGTTATCTGTGGTGTTACATAGGACTGCAAGTGACATCTACTGCATTATCTGTACTCAGAGAGATATCACTGTGTTATCTGTGTTGTTACATAGGACTGCAGAGGACATCTGCTACATTATCTGTACTCAGATTTATCACTGTGTCATCTGTGTTGTTACATAGGACTGCAGGTGACATGTACTACATTATCTGTACTCAGAGAGTTATCACTGTGTGATCTGTGGTGTTACATAGGACTGCAGGTGACACCTTCTACACTATCTGTACTCAGAGAGTTATCATTGTGTTATCTGTGGTGTTACATAGGACTGCAGGTGACATCCACCACATTATCTGTAGTCGTTGGGTTATCAATATGTTATCTATGGTGTTACATAGGACTGCAGGTGGTATCTACATTATCTGTACTCAGAGAGTTATCACTGTGTTATCTGTGGTGTTACATAGGACTGCAGGTGACCTCTATTATATTATCTGTACTCAGACAGTTATCACTGTGTTATATGTGGTGTTATCATTGTGTTATCTGTGGAGTTACATAGGACTGCAGGTGACATTTACTACATTATCTGTACTTCGTTATCACTGTGTTATCTGTGGTGTTACATAGGTCTGCAGTTGACATCCACCACATGATCTGTAGTCATTGGATTATCAATATGTTATCTATGGTGTTACATAGGACTGCAGGTGACATCTACTACATTATCTGTACTCAGAGAGCTATCACTGTGTTATCGGTGGTGTTACATAGGACTGCAGGTGACATCTACTACATTATCTGTACTCAGAGAGCTATCACTGTGTTATCTGTGGTGTTACATAGGACTGCAGGTGACATTTACTACATTATCTGTACCCAGAGAGTTATCACTGTGTTATCTGTGGTGTTACATAGGACTGCAAGAACATTTACTACATTATCTGTACTCAGAGAGATATCACTGTGTTATCTGTGTTGTTACATGGGACTGCATGTGACCTCTATTATATTATCTGTACTAAGACAGCTATCACTGTGTTATCTGTGGTGTTACATAGGACTGCAGGTAACATCTACTACATTATCTGTACTCAGAGAGCTATTACTGTGTTATCTGTGGTGTTACATAGGACTGCAGTTGACATCTACTACATTATCTGTAGTTATTGGGTTATCAATATGTTATCTATGGTGTTACATAGGACTGCAGGTGGCATCTACATTATCTGTACTCAGAGGGTATATACTGTAGATATAATTATTATGTGTGTATTTGTAGGACATGACGACGTTGCTGGATGTCAGGATGGGAACACTACAGATCGGTAAGTGGACCTCCCACCATTATTCATGAGAACTTAGATCAATTGTGGAAAAATATAGGCCCCACCCCTGCTTATCTAAACCACACCTCTACTTGGAAGCCACACCCACATATCATATAGAAGTCTGCCCTTTAATAAATGCATACTTCTCTCAGGTGGAAGTTTGATTAGGGTAATATTGGGTCTCCTACAGGGGGTTCTGGGGGAGGGGATTTTTCAACGTGGTTTGTAATGGAAGTGGTCTACAGCAGCACAGATTATTTCAGGACTTGACGTAAACTGCTGCAGAATTCTCGTGGGCGGAGGTGATAGCTGCACATTCCGACAAGGACAGAGTACCACATGGCACTCACATCTGTATCACGTCTTCATGAATTTCTTAGTACCAGATGGAAGATCTCACCTAGCACCCCGAGACACTGCCAGGGTCGGAGCCAGGCAGGAGGGGAGGAGATGTTTATTCTGGAGCCGGGGAGAGTTAGATAGCAGCCGCTGATAAGAGGAAACCTATAGAAAGGTATTTCCTTCGCCTCCTTTCTCAGAGGATGTTTAGAGAGAAAAGGAATACAACGCCCAACTTCCATGTACCGAGGGCTGGAGACAGGAGGCCCGCAGCCGGGTCATAACAGGCAGCAGGATGTCACCCAACAAGAGGACGAAATCAGGAGAGGAGACTGAAGCGTCATAAATCCAGAGGACGGGCGATACGGTTAGACCGCCATGATGGAAACCTTATAAATCAGATTTTAGGGCATGTGCCAGGAAATTAGATATAAATGCAGCAAGCCGCAGGGGAGGCGAGAGGATGGGAGTAGTGATAGCAATGATGGAGGTAGTGGTTACTCATGGTGGCGGTCCTCTCTCTGGTGCTCCCTGGACCGCACAGAAATAGGAGGGCGCACCTTTGTTATCTCAGGTTTTGGGGTTCTCCTGTCTGATGGTGGTTTTGAGTGCCCTTGGTGGATTGTGTGGGGCAGGGTCTCAGCGCAGTGCCAGGCAATGCAGGTGTTGGTGCACACAATGATGAGGTAGGTAGATGATGAGGCGGTCAGGTACGGTAGATGGTTCACACTGGCACTTTTTACTGAAAGCTCAGTCTTTACAGGTGACTTTGGACAATTTTTGCCTGTGGGGGGGGGGGGAGGCTTTATTCTAGTCCTCTCTCACTGTCTCTCTCTCAAATCAGACTGTGCAATCCCTCTCTGTTCGGCCTAAGGTGTGCGCTCTCTCTATCTTTAGATATATATATACAGTACAGACCAAAAGTTTGGACACACCTTCTCATTCAAAGAGTTTTCTTTATTTTCATGACTATGAAAATTGTAGATTCACACTGAAGGCATCAAAACTATGAATTATCACATGTGGAATTATATACATAACAAAAAAGTGTGAAACAACTGAAAATATGCCATATTCTAGGTTCTTCAAAGTAGCCACCTTTTGCTTTGATTACTGCTTTGCACACTCTTGGTATTCTCTTGATGAGCTTCAAGAGGTAGTCATCTGAAATGGTTTTCCCTTCACAGGTGTGCCCTGTCAGGTTTAATAAGTGGGATTTCTTGCCTTATAAATGGGGTTGGGACCATCAGTTGCGTTGTGGAGAAGTCAGGTGGATACACAGCTGATAGTCCTACTGAATAGACTGTTAGAATTTGTATTATGGCAAGAAAAAAGCAGCTAAGTAAAGAGAAACGAGTGGCCATCATTACTTTAACAAATTAAGGTCAGTCAGTCCGAAAAATTGGGAAAACTTTGAAAGTGTCCCCAAGTGCAGTCACAAAAACCATCAAGCGCTACAAAGAAACTGGCTCACATGCGGACCGCCCCAGGAAAGGAAGACCAAGAGTCACCTCTGCTGCGGAGGATAAGTTCATCCGAGTCACCAGCCTCAGAAATCGCAGGTTAACAGCAGCTCAGATTAGAGACCAGGTCAATGCCACACAGAGTTCTAGCAGCAGACACATCTCTAGAACAACTGTTAAGAGGAGACTGTGTGAATCAGGCCTTCATGGTAGAAGATCTGCTAGGAAACCACTGCTAAGGACAGGCAACAAGCAGAAGAGACTTGTTTGGGTTAAAGAACACAAGGAATGGACATTAGACCAGTGGAAATCTGTGCTTTGGTCTGATGAGTCCAAATATGAGATCTTTGGTCCCAACCACCGTGTCTTTGTGCGATGCAGAAAAGGGAACGGATGGACTCTACATGCCTGGTTCCCACCGTGAAGCATGGAGGAGGAGGTGTGATGGTGTGGGGGGGCTTTGCTGGTGACACTGTTGGGGATTTATTCAAAATTGAAGGCATCCTGAACCAGCATGGCTACCACAGCATCTTGCAGCGGCATGCTATTCCATCCGGTTTGCGTTTAGTTGGACCATCATTTATTTTTCAACAGGACAATGACCCCAAACGCACCTCCAGGCTGTGTAAGGGCTATTTGACCATGAAGGAGAGTGATGGGGTGCTGCGCCAGATGACCTGGCCTCCACAGTCACCGGACCTGAATCCAATCGAGATGGTTTGGGGTGAGCTGGACCGCAGAGTGAAGGCAAAAGGGCCAACAAGTGCTAAGCATCTCTGGGAACTCCTTCAAGACTGTTGGAAGACCATTTCAGGTGACTTCCTCTTGAAGCTCATCAAGAGAATGCCAAGAGTGTGCAAAGCAGTAATCAAAGCAAAAGGTGGCTACTTTGAAGAACCTAGAATATGACATATTTTCACTTGTTTCACACTTTTTTGTTCTGTATATAATTCCACATGTGTTAATTCATAGTTTTGATGCCTTCAGTGTGAATCTACAATTGTCATAGTCATGAAAATAAAGAAAACTCTTTGAATGAGAAGGTGTGTCCAAACTTTTGGTCTGTACTGTATATATATATATATATATATATGTATATATGCAGTACCCTCCACAGGGTGCAGTCACTTACAGCAGATGATCCCAACCACACTGCAGGGAAGTCAATAGCCAAGGACAACAACGCTCAGCGCTTCTTCTTGGAGTTCTTTTCCTCAGGGGCTGGCACCTGTTCAGTTTCTTTGCTGACTCACAGTCCTTGCTGCTCACAGTCTACGCTGAGCTACTCTAGTGCCCTCTAGAGGAAGGAGGTGACACTAGCCTTTCTGACAACACTAAGGAGTTACTAAGGGGCTGGCTGGTGAGATAAAGGTTATGAACACCCTCAGGGGCAATTTTTTATGATTGCATTTTACTCACTTTTTTTAATGGGTATTTATTCAGTTTTTGTCATAGAGTGTTACCTCTGGATATCCCTTATCTATCCCTTACCTCTGGATATCCCTTATCTATGAACTACTAACAGCTCATAAACACTTCAGTAAGATACAACAACTGAGCTATAAAAGTGTTTTAGGAGGTCAGGCGATCCGTGGTAAGGAGCCGTCAGCTGAAGGCCTGATGGGAAACCCTATAAACACAGCCTAGAGAATCCCAAGGCTGTACAGAGAAAAGGGATCAAATTGTTTAATAAAGACCAACTGAAAAAATAGATGTCTAACAACCTATTACATTAACCTAATGCAGTGGGCTACTCTCCACTGCACTCCCCCCCCCCTCCCCTAGAATACAGTTAGAGCATGCCTGCATACACAATATCATCAGCACACCACATAAACATATTGGGGACATTTATCGAGGGGCATACTGGCCACAGACCTCACAGTGGGGCGTCTGAGACCTTCTCATGGCAGCCAGCTGGATGTATAACAACCTGGCGCTCCTAGTTTTACTTTCCTCTGGTAAAGTCTACTTATGTACCCAATAGGCAGCAGCAGGTGTCCCTAGATGGCTTCCTGCCCCACCACAAAGGGGCAGCTTCTATGGAGGTATTTTGTGCTGCACTGTGTTACTTGGTTCTGCTAGGGTGGTATTATAGTATTGTTGACCCCCACCTACTTGAGCAGTCCCTTGCTACCTATGTTGGCCCTGCCTCTTGTCAATTTGGACCAGCTTTGTTTTTTTTCCAGGACCACTTGAAATTCTCAGTCTGCCCCCGCGTTTATCATCTCCTGTATGCCAGGAAACTGGTGTCACAAAGTTAAAGAGTGCAAAACGGCAACATTTGGGGGGATGTTGTGCTCCATTCTGCACTTTTCCAGAGTGGGCAGTGCAGAGACGGGCATGGCTGGCACATTTATTATTATATGCTATACATTATACTGGCGTACACTACAGGAGCTCCCTTACTGATGCAGATTTCAGCTCTGGCAGAGGACGGGCATCGATCCCCGGACCTCTTAATAACTGAGGGGCATCTGACACCAGCGGGAAAAGATTAAGAGCAGCATGTAAGAGGCGCGTGTTAATCAATACTCCTCCCAGGAGCACAATTATACCATAGACATATACGAATATAAGGCAGAAGCTAATATTGGAGAGATGAAATGGGGTAATTGGACCACCCCACCCCCTGCTCAGTCCTGGGAACAGATCCCAGACTTTGGTGGAGATAATGCCGACATGTTGATTGCCCTCCTCTTGTTGAGAGCCCGAAGCAGAAGGAATTCATTAGTGGTTTCACTCGACAACTTTAAACAAATCCTAATAAAAAATCCCATTTGTCACTACAGACCAGAGGGGGGTATGAATTATCTGCTACATCTAAAGTAACGTAAGCCCAGCTCATCAGACCTAAGGAGGCTCATCAGACCTGACCATACTGAGACAGTATACCAGGCATCGGGATCTTCGGGCTTAAAAAAATTCAGGTTTCCCGCATCAGTCTGCACACAATACCCCATAATAACAAAGCAAACAGAATTTTAACACTTTTCACAATTTATTAAAAAAGAAAACACTTTGGACATTTAGCTCTGAGGTCTCCCATTTCTCTGTATCATCTTTGAGAGGTTTCTACATCTTGTTTGGAGTCACCTGCGGTAAATTCCATGGACTGGGCATGATTTGGAAAGACTCAGCCCTGTCTATAGAAGATCTCACAGCTGACAATGTATGTCAGAGCAAAAACCGAGCCACGGGGAGGAGAGAACTGCCTGTAGAGCTCAGAGACAGGATTGTGTGGAGGCACAGATCTGGAGAAGAGGAAAAAACATTTCTGCTGCACTGAAAGTTCCCAAGAGCACAGTGGCCTCTATAATTTTTCCATGGAAGAAGAACAACCAGGATTCTTCCTAGAGCTAGCCACCCCACCAAAAGAGGTAATCGGGGGAACTTGGAAAGAGAGGTGACCACGAACCAAATGGTCACTCTACCTGAGCTCCAGAGATACTGTTCGCAGACAGAAAAAACTTCCAGAAGTTCAATCATCACTACAGCAGTCCACCAATCTGGGCTTTATAGCAGATAGGCCAGGGAAAAAAAGCCTCTTCTTGGTAAAGGACACATCAAGGTCCATCTGTGGAGTCTGCAAAAAAACACCAGAAGAACTCTCAGACTATGAGAAACAAGATTATCTGGTCTGATGAAACACAGTGACTCCACCAGCAGAATAGTGAGTGCAGCTCTAGAGTATAATACAGGATGTAACTCAGGATCAGTACAGGATAAGTAATGTATGTACACAGTGACTGCACCAGCAGAATAGTGAGTGCAGCTCTGGGGTATAATACAGGATGTGACTCAGGATCAGTACAGGATAAGTAATGTATGTACACAGTGACTGCACCAGCAGAATAGTGAGTGCAGCTCTGGGGTATAATACAGGATGTAACTCAGGATCAGTACAGGATAAGTAATGTATGTACACAGTGACTGCACCAGCAGAATAGTGAGTGCAGCTCTGGGGTATAATACAGGATGTAACTCAGGATCAGTACAGGATAAGTAATGTATGTACACAGTGACTGCACCAGCAGAATAGTGAGTGCAGCTCTGGAGTATAATACAGGATGTAACTCAGGATCAGTACAGGATAAGTAATGTATGTACACAGTGACTGCACCAGCAGAATAGTGAGTGCAGCTCTGGAGTATAATACAGGATGTAACTCAGGATCAGTACAGGATAAGTAATGTATGTACACAGTGACTGCACCAGCAGAACAGTGAGTGCAGCTCTGGAGTATAATACAGGATGTAACTCAGGATCAGTACAGGATAAGTAATGTATGTACACAGTGACTGCACCAGCAGAATAGTGAGTGCAGCTCTGGAGTATAATACAGGATGTAACTCAGGAGCAGTACAGAATAAGTAATGTATGTACACAGTGACTGCACCAGCAGAATAGTGAGTGCAGCTCTGGAGTATAATACAGGATGTAACTCAGGATCAGTACAGGATAAGTAATGTATGTACGGTGTGACTGCACCAGCAGAATAGTGAGTGCAGCTCTGGAGTATAATACAGGATGTAACTCAGGATCAGTACAGGATAAGTAATGTATGTACACAGTGACTGCAGCAGCAGAATAGTGAGTGCAGCTCTGGAGTATAATACAGGATGTAACTCAGGATCAGTACAGGATAAGTAATGTATGTACACAGCGACTGCACCAGCAGAATAGTGAGTGCAGCTCTGGAGTATAATACAGGATGTAACTCAGGATCAGTACAGGATAAGTAATGTATGTACACAGTGACTGCACCAGCAGAACTGTGAGTGCAGCTCTGGAGTATAATACGGGATGTAACTCAGGATCAGTACAGGATAAGTAATGTATGTACACAGTGACTGCACCAGCAGAATAGTGAGTGCAGCTCTGGAGTATAATACAGGATGTAAGTCAGGATCAGTACAGGATAAGTAATGTATGTACACAGTGACTGCACCAGCAGAATAGTGAGTGCAGCTCTGGAGTATAAGGACTCAGGACCAGTACAGGATAATTAATACAAAATCCAGGTAACAGTATATTAACACTGCCCTTTTAGTGCAGTGTGTATTCTATTCCATGTTCTGCTTTCATTTTGAAATCCACGCTCCACGTTCATACGGTCATCAAGTTTTTGCTTGCGAATTTCAAAACTGCATCAAGAAGGAACTTGACCCTTTTTTTGCACAATTACCGCAGTTTGTAAGCAAATACAGAGGAGATTTTTTCCAACTTGTGTTTTTAGTGTCTGAATTTACCCTAAGGCCCCTTTCACACGGGCGAGATTTCCGCGCGGGTGCGATGCGTGAGTTGAACGCATTGCACCCGCACTGAATCCTGACCCATTCATTTCTATGGGGCTGTTCACATGAGCGGTGATTTTCACGCATCACTTATGCGTTGCGTGAAAATCGCAGCATGTTCTATATTCAGCGTTTTTCACGTAACGCAGGCCCCATAGAAATGAATGGGGTTGCGTGAAAATCGCAAGCATCCGCAAGCAAGTGCGGATGCGGTGCGATTTTCACGCATGGGTTCTAGGTGACAGTCTATTCACTGTATTATTTTCCCTTATAACATGGTTATAAGGGAAAATAATAGCATTCTGACTACAGAATGCTTAGTATAATAGTGCTGGGAGGGTTAAAAAAAATAAAAAAAGTTAACTCACCTTATCCCCATGATCGCCTAGTTCCCGGTCGGTCTGTTCTTTAGCTGTGGCTAAAGGACCTGTGGTGATGTCAGATCACATGCTCCATCACCATGGTGATGGACCATGTGATTGGAGCATGTGATCTGACATCACCAAAGGTCATTCAGTCCACAGCTAAAGAACAGACCGGGATCTACACGATCATGGGGATAAGGTGAGTTAACTTTTTTATTATTTTTAACCCTTCCAGCACTATTATACTAAGCATTCTGTATTCAGAATGCTATTATTTTCCCTTATAACCATGTTATAAGGGAAAATAATACAATCTTCAGAACATCAATCCCAAGCCCGAACTTCTGTGAAGAAGTTCGGGTTTGGGTACCAAACATGCGCGATTTTTCTCACGCGAGTGCAAAACGCATTACAATGTTTTGCACTCGCGCGGAAAAATCGCGGGTGTTTCCGCAACGCACCCGCACATTTTTCCGCAACGCCCGTGTGAAACCAGCCTAAACATCTCATGTTACAACCAGGGCGAGGAGCCACAGCATAAGAAACACGCAGAATAAATTGTTTGCTTTTGTTTGTTTTTTGCAGTTGAACATTTTTCTTGAAACATTTTAAACAAGTATTTTTTTTTCTACTATTTTTCTTCAAAACAGAAACACAACGCAAAAAATGCTATGAAAAAAATCTCTCCGTAGTGAATTTCCTTTTCCGCTCTAGGCATTAAGATATTATCTGCCCAGTTAAAAAATAATAATAATAATAATAATAATCGCCAGAAAGGCAAAAGAAGACTATGAAAAAATTTTACATCTAAAAGTGCCAAATATCGATTTTTGCCACCAATAAAAGAAAAAAATAAAATCCTGCAGAAATGAAGCCTAGTGGGGGCATCTACAGACGGTGTGAGAGATCTTCTGTTGGTGCGCTTTGTACTCTTTTTATTCTGTATGGGTTGGTTTTTTTACACTATTTCTGCAGCGCCATTCACCAAGTACAATCACTCCCATCAATCCTGCCAAGCGCCGTTTTATTAAGTTTTTGTGATTTTTTTTCAGGTTTGTGTTACATGAGCAGATCCTGTTCAACGCAGAATGAAAGTTCTGGAACCCCCCAACCCCCCACATCCCCCATTGCCTTTCATCACACAATTCCGAGCACATCTGTTATTAATCTACATGAAATTTCTGAAATCCCACCTCGGAGTTGGGTCGAGGGGAGGTGGGGGGGATAATGAAGGTTTTTTTTTTTTTCCTTCCTTCATCCAAATCTCAAATTCCTTTGTGTGGCAGAAGTGAGTGCGCCCCGTGTGATGTCCACTGAAGTTGTCTAATAGACGAGGAGACGTCGTCCTCCCGCACATCTTCATCACATAACGCGTTGCTTTTTCATAAATCTTTCCATTTGAAGAAAAATGGTTCTAAAAAGTATCATTTGTGCATAAGTTATAGTGTCTGGTCCTGGTTCAGGTCCCAACCCCCAGAGGCCAGCTGTTGTAACTGGGACCTGTAGTGACTACCGGGGAAATACTTCTGTCTTATTCACTTGTTACAGACAACATGGATCGTTCCTGCACGCCCTCCCCAACACACTCCCCGAACTTCCTGAATGAGAGTTGTAGTATTGCTCCACTGACTCCATCGCAGTCTCCGGTAGGTAGAAGTATCATATTCTCTAATCCTACACCCATATTAGTGCTATATACTCGATGATTTATACCAGCAGTACATGCAGAATTATGTACAGAAGATACCCAGGTTATACCAGCATGATGACCTGCACTCACATCCTCCAGTAGGGAGGTGACGGTATTATTTATTACACTTGGTGACATTCCTTGTATTTCAGAGGAGCGAGCATCGGTCCGTCCCATCGTCTCGGTTCGTTGTAGTCGTGGCCATAGACTTTGGCACCACATCCAGCGGTTACGCCTTCAGCTTCGTAAAGGATCCCGAAGTGATTCACATGATGAGGTAAATGGCATCTAGGTGAGTCTAGCTTAGGGGGCGGGGCCGTGACAACCAGGTAAACTGAGGACAGACACATTCTAGGTGGAGTCATGTTTTTCTGTTGGTCTTATAACTATCCATGATGAAATCCATCCTAAAGATGAGTCTCCTCCACGAGTGGTGCAGAGCAGGACGGCACATCTACGCCCTACGCTAATCTGAGTATAAAGTAGTAAATTTCGGATCATAACAGTCTCCTGGCAACCGAAGAATGTTGGAATGTGTTTTGGCTTCACCTCCGTCCGCCCGTATCATACCACAGGATGTGCTGTCTCTCTGTCAGGCATAGGGGAGCCACGCTAATCAAGTGCAGGAACAGGGGAGAGCCCGGGGAGTCGTCCATTACACGGACTCCGGATCAAGTGTGGATTTCACATTGTTGTCTATAAACAGCCAGGATGATATCACTTCAAGGAACTCTCCGGGCAGGACTGTAAGAACTCCTCATTTCTTCCAGATGAGGCTCACATTACTATCAATATGGATTTTGGACACCACAGTGCCAGAAAAAAACTGAAAACTGCTAAATCTAGTCAGGATCCTCTGCTCAGCACTCTAAGGCGGGCGTGGGCGGAGACTGTGCAGAGCACTCAAATCTTTCTTGACATGTGACACCTATTAAAGTCACATGACATCCACAAGGGCGTGGCTTCATGCAACTTCTATAGAAAGAGCTGGTGGGCATGGCGTGCAAAGATTTACTCGTTAGTCTTATTATGGCTGGGTCAGTGTATCTCCATTAATAGGTTCACCCTCCTGAACTCCTACCAATTCCCAGAGGAGAACCAACTGGTCCTCCAAGGAGGCCATAAATGTATCATGAGTGGGAAATCACAATTTTCTAAAATGACCACAATTATGGAGCCACAATCGTGGAAGTCCAACCCCTAGCATTACACATTAACCCCTTGGTGCCATCTGCAGAACATTTACAGCCCTAGTACCAGGTAGTGAAGGCCATGTGTCGTACATTGATGGTGGAGGTTGGAGCCACCTCATTGTTCTATCAGAGTTCACCAGGACTGCAGATAACTCCAACCTAGGCTCCTTAGATACCATGACCAATATCAAATGCAGTATCAAAGCAGTTAGATAGAGGGCGGCAGCTCCTGCTGTCACCTCATTGTTTGAAACATATTATATTTAACCCATACCAACTCTGCTGGAATGTATGGGTGGTTCCCGGAAAAATAGAGGCCTCCTGGATCCCATAAGAGTTGGCAAAGCTCCAGATCAGCTCTGCAGCGCATGTGAGGAGGCTGTATTCCTAATGTTACTGGAGCAAATATGTCAGCTCCGGTTGTGGAAGAAATAAGCAATTAAAAAAAATTGTTGAATGCCCCCGAAGTTCTTTTATGACTTTATGGGGGCACCGTGTGTCCCTGGAAAGGGGACATCTTTTTAAAAAAAAAATACCTTAGATGCTCTTTGTGCTATAAAAAAATTGAAAAAAATTTGAAAAACAGACTAGTTTTCCATATAGCATAGTATAGAAAAGTAAAAACAAAAATATTAAAGTAAAAATAAAGCCCCATTTATTACCGAAAAAGAGATACATTTTTTTTTTTTAAAAAAGACGTTTACTAAAAAAAATGTGTCTGGTCATGAACGGAGGAAATTGGCCTGATCGTGAGGCTGGAGATGGTATGATAGCGGCGGACGACTGGACACCTGGATGGACAGGTCAGTCTACTGCACAGTATATACAGGTAATCTGCATGACATTGACTGCGGTAGAACAGAAGCAATCTAGAAATCTCCTGGACTCACTTCCCGTTCTATGACCTGGCCTCCTTACACATCTCGTTAAATGCCATATTGGTTTAATTATGGAAATATAAAAAATTGCATGTTTTCTGTCTGGAATGTGTAAACAAGTGCTATAAATCAAGATGACATCTGCTCCCCAGCTACTATTGTCTTCACTGTGGAATATTGTGCACCCAGCGTACTGGTTTTATAACTCTACTGGTCCACAGTCTCCCACTGGTCCTCTCCAATCCAGCATTGGACTCTATGACTTGGATTCTTCAACACACTATCTTACCCTATAACCGTGTGTGGTTAACCATGGTTGTGCAATTTAGTGACCTACGAGACCTGTTTACAAGGGGACCCTCTATACCACTGGTAGTGGAGCAAACACCTTCGAGTCTAGTGAGTAGTAGGTATTCAGCAAAAGAAATTGAAGCCCTCAGAGATGTCCTACTGTTGGCAATGGATATGACTAGAGATGAGCGAATTTTATATTTTGACATTTGTTCACGCTTCGTTTGGTGGTAAAAGCATAATTGCTTTATGGATTCCGTTACCACCGACCATAACGCAATTCTCTGACGGAATGCATAACAGAATGCCTTTAGAGGTATTCCGTTAGTCATTCCGTCATAATAGAAGTCTATGGGCTGCAAAACAGATCTATCCCGTTTCTATTATGTAGGGGAGTCCTCTCCTGATCCTGAGTCCTCTCCTGGATAACGGAAACAGGACTGATCCGTTTTGCAGCCCATAGACTTCTATTATGATGAAATGAATAACGGAATGGCTCTAACGGAATTCTGTTAAGCATTCCATCATAGAATCGTGTTATGGTCCGTGGTAACGGAATCCATAACGCAATTCTGCTTATACCCTCAAACGAAGCGTGAACGAATTTCAAAATATAAAATTCGCTCATCTCTAGTCATATCCATTGCCAACAGTAGGACATCTCTGAGGGCTTCATTTCTTTTGCTTAATACCTACTACTCACTAGACTCAAAGGTGTTTGCTCCACTACCAGGATTCCACTAACATGAAATTCGCTCATCTCTAGATATTACCATCAGAAACCAGCTTACAGAAGTGCAAAATCAGAAGAGAAGAAAAGTCATAAAAGGGCAGAAGTGTGAGGTCTAGTTCTTAAGTGTGGTCTTATGTAACCCATACAAGAATACATGATCAAGGGTCCTGAAGACACAACATGACTAAATAAACATCACTAGTTACTGGAATGCCGAGAATTAAATAAACTGTGAGGCTTACTTGGATGGAGCATATTGTCTTGTCCTTGACATCTAAACAATACTGATATAATGATATATGGTCGTAAGGTGACCAAATGCACCAGATGAACGTTGGTAAAACTTGCCGATTTCGTTGGGATTGGCCAACTGTCTCATGTGTTTGGGTTTTCCCGATTCTCTCCTGAGAGCAAATTTTAACACACTTGATTCTTTACTTTTAAAGAAGGTAAGCCAGCAGTCCCTCCTAATCTCCCGCACATACAGTTAGCGCGTTCGTCTCAGTGGAGGTTGTAGGGGAAAAGACTCCGCTGGCAGAAGCTTAACTTCCCTGGGAACAAACTTATTGCCATGTTAAAATGAAACAATCCAATCCTTTCCCCTGCCACCAGGAGAAAATCATGACATAACCATACATATTAGATGGTTGGCCAGCCCTGTCAAAATTAATTGCTTTGGCCAACATTAGTTCCATATGTATGACCAGCTTGAGACTGCAGACATTTCATGCATTAGACCACAGCAGATGACGTAGGACATTTGTGTAGATGGTGGTACTATTTTTTTACTTTTCTTTAGAAGTCACTTTCGCTCGATTATGTCAAGCTCTATCCAACACTTGTCGATGTGTCCAGATATCTTTAAGGTGGCTCCACCAATAAATTACCTCTTCTGCTTTTTTTTAGGAAATGGGAAGGAGGAGACCCTGGTGTTGCTCACCAGAAAACTCCCACGAGTTTACTGCTGACTCCTGACAAGACGTTCCATAGTTTTGGATACACGGCCAGAGACTTCTACCATGATCTGGACCCTGAGGAGGCCCGAGACTGGCTCTACTTTGAGAAATTCAAGATGAAGATTCATAGTACCAGCGTAAGAGCAAAATGGGGAATGAGTAGATAATATATATAATATATAGCTTGTTTAGGACCAAAGGTGTTCTGGTTCTCAGGATGCCTTCACTGCCCTTCATGAGTCTGCATCGAAGGACCACCACATGTGATCAGTTATTTACATCAGTCCACAAAAACATGGAAATTCAATATGGATAGGAGGACTGATGCGTGCAGTTTATTATATTGCTCAGTTCGGTCACATAACTGTAGTTATGATATTGTATCCATTAGGACCTCTCCATGAAGACAGAACTGGAAGCCTTGAATGGGAAGAAGGTCCAAGCGCTGGAGGTGTTTGCACATGCCTTGAGATTCTTCAAGGAACATGCAGTGCATGTGAGTCACACATACATTATATGGAGCAGTAAAAAGGGGTGGATATTGAGTAAAGTGGATTCAATATGTTCAGGTCACAGCAGCTGATCTACAAAATGTGTGTAGATGGTGGCATTCATTTTTAATTATTTTTCTAAAAAGGAACTCAAGGAGCAGTGTCCATCTCTAGATCAGAATGAAGGTATTCGATGGGTAATAACTGTCCCCGCCATCTGGAAGCAGCCGGCGAAGCAATTTATGAGAGAAGCAGCATACCTGGTAAGATGTTATCTCGTGCAGAAAAATAATAAAATACAGAAAATATTATACCATTAGACATCAGAGCTCTTTTGTGTCTCCCTCCGACTCATATCATGCACATATTGTTGGATTTTACTGACACTACTGTAATGATACCTCCTATGTACAAGAATATAACTACTATAATACTGCCTCCTATGTACAAGAATATAACTACTATAATACTGCCTCCTGTGTACAATAATATAACTACTATAATACTGCCTCCTATGTACAAGAATATAACTACTATAATACTGCTCCTATGTACAAGAATATAACTACTATAATACTGCCTCCTATGTACAAGAATATAACTACTATAATACTGCTCCTATGTACAAGAATATAACTACTATAATACTGCTCCTATGTACAAGAATATAACTACTATAATACTGCTCCTATGTACAAGAATATAACTACTATAATACTGCTCCTATGTACAAGAATATAACTACTATAATACTGCTCCTATGTACAAGAATATAACTACTATAATACTGCTCCTATGTACAAGAATATAACTACTATAATACTGCTCCTATGTACAAGAATATAACTACTATAATACTGCTCCTATATACAAGAATATAACTACTATAATACTGCCTCCTATGTACAAGAATATAACTACTATAATACTGCTCCTATGTACAAGAATATAACTACTATAATACTGCCTCCTATGTACAAGAATATACCTACTATAATACTGCTCCTATGTACAAGAATATAACTACTATAATACTGCCTCCTATGTACAAGTATATAACTACTATAATACTGCTCCTATGTACAAAGAATATAACTACTATAATACTGCTCCTATGTACAAGAATATAACTACTATAATACTGCTCCTATGTACAAGAATATAACTACTATAATACTGCTCCTATGTACAAGAATATAACTACTATAATACTGCTCCTATATACAAGAATATAACTACTATAATACTGCCTCCTATGTACAAGAATATAACTACTATAATACTGCTCCTATGTACAAGAATATAACTACTATAATACTGCCTCCTATGTACAAGAATATAACTACTATAATACTGCTCCTATGTACAAGAATATAACTACTATGGGGGCGGAGCTTGACCTCTGAGCTGAATGGCTGCTTGTTCCTGAGCTCCTCTCCCTGGCAGCTATTATAGCCCCTTTTATTAGCTATTTGCTCGGTGCCAATGGGGAAACCAGGCAAGGACCGTCACCCTGAGACACCAGAGCCGACAGGGGCCCGTTCCAGGCAACCTGAGATGGATAAATTCCTTAAGAAACAGCCCAGGACTCCTGCTGCTGAAGTCTCCAGGAGGGCGCGGCAGCCCTCTGAAGCAGAGGAAGGCTCTGAGGCAGGAAGCACTTCTGATGTCTCTGATTGCAGACCACTGCGAAAGAGCTCCTCACTCTCCAAAGCAGATCTCAGGGACATTCTGGAATCTGCTCTTGCACCTCTTAAAAAGAACTTGGAGGAGATAATAGTAGACCTGCGACAGATTGGGAATCGTGTGGAGTCCCTGGAGCTAGCACAGGAAGCCATCCTGGTGCATGAGGGTAAGACCAGCGCAGCCCTGCAAACCCACAGAGACTTGCTAAACGATGCGCTGATGCGCGTAGAGGATCAGGAGAACCGGAGCCGGCGGCGAAATATTCGCATCCGCGGCCTACCCGAAAATATTGCGATTGACGCGCTTCATTCAGTCGCATGCAAAATTTTCTCCTCCCTGCTGGGAGCTGAGAGAGCAGCTCCGATTGTGATCGAGCGCATCCACAGGGCCTTAAGGCCCAAGCCGAAACCTGGTGAGCCGCCGCGGGATGTAGTATGCGGCATCCTAAGCTATGTGGACACTGCTGCACTGCTCAAGGCGGGAAGGGAGGCCGACCGCATCATGTACGGTGAGACCCCAGTCCTTTTCTTCCAGGACCTGGCCCCCTCCACCTTAGCCAAGAGGCGCATCGTGAAGCCGCTCCTGGAGGCCCTTAAAGCCACAGCTACGCCATTCCGATGGCTCTATCCCTTCGGTCTGGCCATTTTGAAAAATGGGAGGCAGTATACGGTGCGGACCCCGGGAGACCTGAAAGCAATATGGGGCCCTCTTGGGATTGAACCCATCACAGTTCCCTCGTGGATGCCGGCTGATCAAGGGGACCCCCTGCCTACCCCTCCGGGTATAGATTCGTGGCAGCAAGTTTCACCTTCCAGAGCTGGGAAACAAGGAAAAGGCCGGTCGCAAGCACCTGTTACCTGACTTTGTTCCGGGAAGCGCTGAAGGCGCTTTTGTTCACTCTCCACTGAGTTCAATGTTCTGTGACTTTGCTGGGTCCCAAGACGTAGGAACTCTGTCTGGCTCTGCCTGAGCTGAAGTTTCATCGTTTGTCCATTTGGACTTATTTTAGGTCTTGGCCCACTGCCCCGTTCCCATGGGTTTTGGGCCGGACCTTATGCTTTACTACCTTGCCTGCATGAGATGCAGGTTACGAGCTGTGTATTAGAGCACTGATTGCACTGTTAGTTATGCAGGTGTTATATGTCTGCGCTGTTGTCAGTTATGTTACTGATTATGTCCTCTCCCTCACCCCCTTCCTTTCCACCCCCGGTGGCCCCACAGGAGCCCCCCCTCTGACAGATCCCGGCTGTTTGCCGCTATGAAAAAGGATCTCCATTGTGTCAGATGCTGGGTGGGGTCACGTGCTCCCTGTCCATGGGGAGACTTTATCTGTCATTTGGGTTGTGTTACTGTCTCATTTGTTATGTCTTTTCTTTTGACTTTCCCTTCCTCCTCTTTCCTCCCTTTCTTCCTCTTACTCCGTCCGTGGCTTTCTAGACTGGATGTCCTCTTGCTCTGGGCCGACAGGCCTCCTCTGTCTTCACTATGGCCTCTGTTGTAGTTGCCTCACTGAATGCCAAGGGTCTGAACGAGCCATGTAAGCGGTCTCAGGTGCTCTCTTTGTTACTGAAAGATGAGGCCTCCGTTGTATTCCTCCAAGAAACTCATTTTAAATCAGGGAAGATCCCGAAATTGTCCCAAAACGCATTCCCACAATGGTTTCATAGCTCTTTTGCCTCGGCTAGCAGGGGTGTCAGCGTGGCCGTCCACAAGCGCCTACCCTTCAAACACTCCGCTGTCCTTGCGGACACTGATGGTCGCTTCTTATTCGTTAAGGGGCACATCGCTGACGCGCCTGTTACCCTGGCTAATTTATATGCCCCAAATAGGGGTCAGATCCCCTGGCTCGTTCGGACTCTTGAGCAATTACAGGCTTTTAGTGAGGGCATGCTTATACTAGGAGGCGACTTTAATGTGACTATGGAGCCAGGCCTTGACTCGTCCTCTCAGAGGTCTGAGTTGTCCCACAAACTTCTGCGACGTCTGAAGACTGCGCTGAAGAAGTTGCGGGTTATTGATGTGTGGCGCACTATGCATCCCTCTGGTAGGGATTATACGTTTTATTCAAACGCTAAAAAATCCTTCCATAGGTTGGACTACTTGTTTTTATCCTCCCCCCATATTTCTCAGGTGGTAGACACGAGGATTGGGAACATTACGCTTTCTGATCACGCTCCAGTATTTCTCCGAGTGTCTATGACAGCTCTTCCTAAACGTGAGAGAATATGGCGTCTTAATGACACATTGATTTCCGACCCTACCAATGCAGCTAGAATCTCCCGGATTATGTCTGAATTCTTCTCTCTTAATGCAGTGGGCGACCCTCCTCCCTCCCCCTCCATCTTGTGGGAGTCTCATAAGGCGGTGGTTAGAGGAGAATTAATCTCCCTGGGCTCGCATGTTAAAAAGTTGCGCTCCAAGGCTGTAGATGACCTGCTGTCCCGCATAGCGAGTCTTGAACTGACCCATAAGCAAACCCAGGCTCAGGCTGTGGCTGCTGAATTAGCGGAGGCCAGGACGGGACTGAAAAACTTGCTCAACTCCAAATCAGCGAAACTTATATTCCGCTCCAGGTTTAAAGCTTATGCCCATGGGAACAAAGGTAATAAACTGATGTCTGCCATGGCTAAGCAACGTCACGTGGATTCATTTATCCCTGCTATTCTAGATGCGAAAGGCAATAAGCACAAGTCGACTCACGATATAGCGAAAGCGTTTAGTGCTTTTTATGCGGATCTATATAACCTCCCCACTCCAGACCGTCCTGGTTCAGCCTCTATTGAGCAAGCCACAGATGAGTTCCTGTCCACTCTGAAGCTGCCCTCTATTAGTCCCCTGCATGCTTCCCAACTAGTCGCCCCTGTATCAAGAGAGGAAATTGGCAAGGTCCTTTCCTCCATTCCTTCAGGCAAAAGTCCAGGCCCGGATGGACTCCCTATATCGTATTACAAGACCTTCAAAGACGTTTTGACCCCTCACTTTCAGGCACTTTGTAATTTCCTCCTGACTGGAGGTTCTCTACCCCCCCAAACGTTAGAGGCCCACATAACTATAATCCATAAAGAAAACAAAGACCCCCTCCACTGTGGCAGTTATCGCCCGATTTCACTGCTAAATGCGGACGTCAAGTGGTGGGCCAAGATACTGGCGCAGCGAATACAGCTGATCCTGCCGGATCTTATTGATAGCGAGCAAGTGGGGTTTGTACGTGGCAGACAGGGCTGTGAAAACACGATACGTTTGCTCCATCTTATGGATTGGGCTAGAAGCTCCTCCACGCCTCTGGCTTTGCTGAGCACGGATGCGGAGAAGGCCTTCGACAGGGTCGGTTGGCATTATATGTCACAGGCCCTGTCGAGGTTTGGTTTCCCAGATTCGTTTATATCTGCGATCTTCACTCTGTATTCAGCCCCTTCTGCCAGGCTCAAAATAAATGGTACGCTTTCTCCCTCCTTTTCCATATCCAATGGGACAAGGCAGGGGTGTCCTCTCTCCCCATCTCTATTCGTCATAGTGATGGAGACTCTGCTGTGTAAGATCCGGCAGGATCCTGCTGTTAGGGGCTTGACCATTGATTCTCGGACCCACTTGACAGCCGCATTTGCAGATGACCTAGTTATTATGACTTCCAATCCCGAAACATCCTTCCCTAGGCTTTTGTCTCTTTTTGAGGAGTTTGGTTATGTGTCAAACTTTAAAATTAACTATGGCAAGTCCATGGCCCTAAACGTTACTTGTCCAGAATCGGTTAAAGAGGCCCTTCAGGATACTACCCCCTTTCACTGGGCTACAAAAGACATAGTATTTTTGGGTGTGCATGTCCCGGCTCAGGCGAAGGACTTATTTGCTCTGAATTATGCCCCCTTGTTATCCTCAGTTAGGAAGCAGCTGCACTCTATTAAACTGCCGTTTATTTCTTGGTGTGGCAAGAGGAACTACCTCAAGACCTTTATAGCTCCTAAATTTTTGTACCTTCTGCAGGTGTTGCCTATCTGGCTGCCGCACTCATTTTTTGTAGACATCCGCAGAGTTTTCTCCCTCTTTTTGTGGGGAAGTAAACCCTCCAGAATTGCTTATTCGGTGCTGACCAGAGAAAGGAGGTTTGGCGGCTTTGGTCTGCCCGACATACGTTCCTACTATGTGGCCTTTCAACTATTTAGAGGTCTATCCCTCCTCAATAGCACTTATAGTGCTCCATATGTGTGTCTTGAGCGCTCCCTGCTCTCCTCTAGAATGAAGCGGATTCTCTGGGGGCTGTCCCCTTGTTCTCCGGGTAGTTCCTCTTTGCCACTCCTATGGAAGGGTATGTTTGTTGAGTGGGCCAAGCAGTTTAAGGATAGAACACTTGAGTTTCCCATACCGGGTACTCCGCTTTCCTCTTTACAGTTTTATGTCCATCCGGAAGCTGAGAAGCCCTCAGGTATCTGGCCTCTTTTGGCCGAGATCCCTTTAAGTGAGATCCGGTCCCCGGATGGGTCCCTGGATTGGTCCACGGTCTTGAATGACCCTAAAGTCAAAAAAGCTTCCTTCCTACAGAGTTTTGCCCTGCAGAAGGAGATTAAGGTGATTAAGCTACCACCCCCCACCACCTCTGGAACCCCCTCTTGGCTGTCTAAGAGACTATCAGATGCCCGTAGGATCCCTAAACCGCTGTCTACCATATATAAGGAGTTACTCTCAGCCTCCCCTCCTGAGCTACATTTCCTTTCTTCATGGGAAAGGGAATTGTCCATCCACCTTACAGACCCGGAAAGGGCTTTTGTCCTTACGCACTCTCACGGCTTTAGCCGCTGTATTAAGGTACAAGAAAACTCGTATAAGCTGCTTACGAGATGGTACAAGTCCCCAGAGTTTTTGCATAGGCTTAACGCAGATTTCCCAAGTGAGTGCTGGAGGTGTAGAAAAGACGTAGGCTCTCTGTCACACATTTGGTGGCACTGTGAAAAGATTAAAGCGTTCTGGACCAGTATAGAAGCTCTGATAAATGAGGTGTGTGCTCAGCAGGTTAAGCTGGATCCTAAACTGATCCTGCTTTGGTGCCCTAATGACTCGCTTTCCCCCTGTAGATCTGATCTTCCTACTATGCTCATCACGGCGGCGAGACTGCTCATCCCGCTGCTTTGGAAGGATACTGAACCTCCCACTGTTTCGATGTGGAGGGATAAGGTGGATCAGATCTACAGGTTTGAAGAGCTGGCCCACTGGGAATCTGGCACGCGTTCCCGCTTTCTGAAAATCTGGTCGCCCTGGAAGACATATAGGAAGTTCCCCTGACGGAGTTGGGGAAAACTCCCCTACCCCCCCCCCCCTTCCTTTCCCTTCTTTCCCTCTCTTTTCCTCTTATTTGTGTTATATTAGACTTTTATTGTCTGTCACATTTGATGTATCATTTTGTACAACATGTGTTGCGCTGACATGCAATTGTGGTCACGTCCATGGCTGATTTGTGACTATGCCTTACCAGTGATGCTACGATGGTTTGTGATCGATTGATATGCCTTACTCTTTGAATAAAAATAAATTTGGTTAAGAATATAACTACTATAATACTGCCTCCTATGTACAAGAATATAACTACTATAATACTGCTCCTATATACAAGAATATAACTACTATAATACTGCTCCTATGTACAAGAATATAACTACTATAATACTGCTCCTATGTACAGGAATATAACTACTATAATACTGCCTCCTATGTACAAGAATATAACTACTATAATACTGCTCCTATGTACAAGAATATAACTACTATAATACTGCTCCTATGTACAAGAATATAACTACTATAATACTGCTCCTATGTACAAGAATATAACTACTATAATACTGCTCCTATATACAAGAATATAACTACTATAATACTGCTCCTATGTACAAGAATATAACTACTATAATACTGCTCCTATGTACAAGAATATAACTACTATAGGAGGGCGGAGCCTGGCTGCAGATCTGGCCGGACGCATGTAGGAGAGCTCTCCTTCATACCACCTTGCTAACTGGTAAATTTAGCGGTCCAAACCACCCCAGAATGCGGAAAGCTGGCAGATATATGCCCGGAGAGAAACCAGAAGCCTGCAAACCGGAGCGCAGAACCTCCAACATGGAGAAATACCTCAACAAAAAACCGCCAGCTCCTGCACCGGCCGGTCCTAAGATGGCGCCGCCGGAAGCAGATGAATGGAGCAGGGAATCGGAGGGAGAGGAGGATACAAGCCTCGAGACAAGCCCTGAACCTCTAAGCACCGCTCCGGTGTCCAGAAGATTTATACAACAGGCATTGACAGCGGCCCTTACCCCAATCGTACAGGACCTGCAAGAAATAAAGGCAGATCTAAAACACATCGGCGGGAGGGTGGAAACGCTGGAACATGACCAGACGGTCATCACGAATTACATCAGAGCGGCCGGCGATAATACCATGGCTCTGGCAGCCTCGCTAGATACCGCATACTCCCTCATTGAAGATCAAGAGAACAGGAATCGGAGGAAAAACCTCCGGATCCGCGGCTTACCTGAAAGCATCCCTCATGAAAGCCTACCAGAAGCTGCCGGCGCCATTTTCTCTTCACTCCTGGGAAGTTCCAGTGCGGCCGATATTCAAATAGAACGCATCCACAGGGCGCTCAGGCCGAAACCGAAAGAGAAGGAGAACCCCAGAGACGTGGTGTGCGGTCTCCTGAGGTATGTGGATACCGCTGCCTTAATGCAAGCTGCCAGAAACCAGAAAGAAATCCTGCATGATGGTGCTAAGATTTCCATCTATCAAGATCTGGCATCCTCCACACTGAATAAACGGAGGGCGCTGCGGCCCCTCACTGACCACCTGCGCCACCACAAAGTGCCATATAAATGGCTATTCCCCTTTGGCCTCACCTTCACCATAGATGGGAAGCGCTGCACCATTCGCCTGCCACAAGATCTCCAGGCTGCCTGGGAGCTGCTGCAAACAGATCCACTAGATGTGCCATCATGGCTGCCGTCTGCAGAGATTGGGACACAGCTGCCAGAACTTCCAGAGGCTTCAGGATGGCTTCCAGCCCCACAGAAGAAGAGGAACCAGCACAGGTCTAGAGACACTTGAAGTCCTAGAGACTATGTTGAAGTCCTTGCTGACTCTTTACTGCGTCTCTACGCAATCTCCAGAGAGGGGAAGGTTTCCACTTGTTTTTTGCTCGCCATAATTCCGCAAGTATACCTGTATACCACTTGAATTGTATTGCTCCTGTTCTTGTTAGTGCCGGCAGGGTAGATATTCTGCCTTGTCAATGTTACTTTTATGCAGAACTGTTTGGACCAAATGTACACGGTGCTATTTCGCACCAGTTCAGCGGGTGACGCAATTTGGATACCATCATGAGTAAATGGTTCCACTTTGTACCCCCCCCCACCTACCAGGGTTATCTTGGCACAAACCTGGTACATGTGCCTAATTGCATGGCTGCTCACGCCCGCTTCACTGCAGCTAAGTGACCTGCTGCAGTGTTGCTGGCATGGGGGCCATTACACAGTACTATTTGTCATGTTGACAGAGTATTTAGTTGTGAAGTTTTCTGTTCACCCCCTAGATACGGTCAAATGTGCATGTCTGGAATTTTCGGTTCCAAAGTTGCCCTATTCTTGCAATGATGTCGTCCATTAAATGTACAACGTACAATGTTAGGGGCTTTAACACCCCACAAAAGCGCTCTCAGGTCATCCGTCTGCTAAAAAAGAATAACACAGATATCTGCTTCTTTCAGGAGCTGCATTTTAAAGAGTCTCATATACCCAAAATTCAAAACCCATACTTCCAGCACTGGTATTTTAGTGCTTTTGAAAAGGCAAAGAGAGGGGTGGGTATTGCTATTTCTAAGAGAGTACCATTTACATTGATATCTAAGCTGACGGACCCTGAGGGCCGCTTCATATTCGTGAAGGGCCTCATTGGCACACAAAAGGTTACGCTTGCCAGTTTATACAGCCCTAACCGTGGTCAGAAACGCTGGATCAAGATCACTCTGAGTAAACTGGAGCTATTCGCTGAGGGGATTAGGTTGATTGGGGGAGACCTCAATGTTACGTTGAATCCCATCATTGATGCCTCTGATGGTTCCTCCCAGTTAACCCAGTCAGCTTTAGGATGTATAAACAGATACATTTCAGATATGAACCTGCTAGATGTCTGGCGACTGGCCCACCCAGATACTAGGGATTTTACTTTTTTCTCTGCACCGCATAAATCGCATAAGCGGTTAGATTACATATTATTGTCCAGCAACGCTGTAGATATGGTGGACTCGGCAGACATAGGTGTTGTGGCCGTCTCTGACCACGCCCCAGTCTCCGCTGCCCTTAGATTCTCCAGCTTACCAGCCTCAGTCAGACAGTGGCGTCTAAACGAGACGTTATTGGATAGACAAGCAGATACCTTGATCCTAGGACAAAAATTAAGGGACTTCTTTGTAGTAAATGCAACACCCGGCATGCCCCAGACGACACTTTGGGAGACACATAAGGTGGTTATCCGGGGAGAATTAATAGCCTTAGGCAGCAGAGTCAAGAAAGAGAAGCAAAAGATCATTCATGATCTCTTGGTTCAGATAGCAGACAAAGAAGCGGTCCATAAACGGTCTAAAGCAATAAAAGTTCAGACAGAACTGAACAAGCTGCGATCGCAGCTAAAAGACCATTTAAACATCCAAAACGCTAAAGCCTACCAATACGCCCAATATAAACATTATTCCCATGGGGACAAGGGATCTAAGTTAACATCTTCCCTCACGAAACAAAAGAGAGATTCCATGTTTATTCCCAACATCAAATCCAGAAATGGTAGTATGCTGCATAAAACAGCTGATATTGCAGAGGAATTCCAGGAATTCTACAAACAACTTTATGGCCTATCGGACTCAGACCACCCAGACCCTTCATTACAAGAAGCAACAGACTTGTTTCTGAGAGGCCTTAGTTTACCCCGGATATCTCCACAAGAAGGTGATACCTTATTAGAGCCGGTCACTGAACTCGAAGTAAAAACCCTGCTAACCTCTATGCCCATGGGCAAATGCCCCGGCCCGGATGGATTCCCGGTGGGCTATTATAAAAAATTCCCAGATATATTGATCCCACATCTAGTAACGTGGTGCAATGCACTCCTGAACGGGGAAACCCTACATAAGCAATCTCTGGAGGCCACAGTCACCATACTCCCAAAGCCTGGGAAAGATCCCCTTCTCTGCGGTAGCTATAGGCCAATCTCACTACTTAACGTAGATATAAAAATTTGGGCCAAACTACTAGCAACACGGCTGAGTCGCCTGCTCCCCAAACTCATTCACCCCGACCAATCTGGCTTTGTTCCTGGGAGGGAAGGGAACCACAATTCCTGTAGACTGATCACTGCAATACAGTGGGCCAAGAAGAAAAATCTCCCTTTAGCTCTTCTTAGTGTTGATGCGGAGAAGGCCTTCGACCGGGTGAGCTGGGATTTCATGAGAAGGACAATGTCGAGGTTTGGAATCCCGACAAGATTTCAGGAAGCTGTCATGTCCCTATATAAAGGCCCGAGCGCAAAAATCAGGGTCAACGGTACATTGTCTCCGTCCTTCCCCATCTGTAATGGGACGCGTCAGGGCTGCCCCCTATCTCCCGCCTTGTATATACTGGTCATGGAGACTCTCCTTCAGGCTATTAGGGAGCATGTGGATATTCGGGGGGTGAAAACAGGAGATAACGGTGCAGAATATATTAATGTGGCTTATGCCGACGATTTACTGATCATGGTCTCCAACCCGGTCGAGGCCTTCCCGCATCTTCTGAAGCTATTTGAGGAGTATGGTAGGCTTTCGAACTACAAAATGAATTATTCCAAGTCAGAAGCTTTAAATATTACTGCCCCGGCGAGCTCTATAGCCATTTTAAAAACCACTACGCCCTTCAAATGGCAACCCACATGTGTTTCCTATCTGGGGGTTAAGATCTCCGCGTCCACGGACGATCTATTTCGGCTCAATTATGCCCCCCTATTAACAGAGGTCCAAAAACTGCTTCAATCACTACGCCTCCCCTATTCCTCTTGGATGGGAAGGAAAAATATCTTAAAAGCGTTTGTCCTTCCAAAAATTATGTATATACTACAGATGTTGCCAATATTCCTACCTAACTCGTACTTTACAAAGCTCCGTAGGCTATTTGCGACTTACTTGTGGGGTGGGAAGAAGGCTAGGGCTCCTCACCAGAGGCTTGTACTGGGGCGTGGTCATGGAGGTATAGCACTGCCAGATGTCCAATCATACTACAGGGCCATACACCTGAAGAGGTGGTTGCAGCTCCACTCCCCTGCCTATCACACATTGGGCACGGAATTGGAACTAGTGCAGCTTACCCAACAGCAAAAAGCAGCTTTATGGGGTCAATCCAATGCATCACTGCACTCCTACGTGCTCCTAAAGGGCACCAGTTTGGTCATTAAACAGCTCAATAAGGCTCACGGGCTCCTACAGAACCCTCCCGGTGCGATGCCAGCAGACCTTATACCACACACTATCCAATCTTCAGGTACTCAGGTCTCACAGATCTGGCACAGATTCAGAAGTTTTTCCGCAGCCGATTTTATAGGGAAAGTACGCGGCACCCTACCGGAACAACACCCACTCAGTCTGATTTGGAAGGCAGCTAACTTCCTAGACCTCATATCTATAACAGCTGCTGGGAAACAGCTACTCACCCAGAAACCATGTGTACTGACCTCGACATGGTTCGAGAAGTTAGCGAGCCCCCCCTCCCCTCAACGCAAATTGATATCTAACATATATACGGCCTTGAATACGCCTCAGCGCCGCATAACCCCACAATCTGTTCACACCTGGGCCAACGACCTTCAGACCACTTTCTCAGAGACGGATATTCTCCGCATGCACGCTCACTCGCATGGCTTCTCCCGCTGTGTGAAGATCCAGGAACATTCATATAAGGTTCTCACGCAGTGGTACCTTACCCCCAAACAACTATTTCTTAGTGGCTTGAGTGACCACGACAGGTGCTGGAGATGTGGAGAGGAGGGTGGCACTCTTCTTCACATTTTCTGGTCCTGTCCTAAAATAAGAGGATACTGGGAGAACGTCTCCCGGATCATTAACGAAATTCTAAACATTAAACTGACATTATCCCCTCAACTGGTCCTTTTATGGCTCCCAACAAAGGACCTTTTGCCATCAAAGAACAAGCTTCCTACACACCTGATTCAAGCTGCACGCTTACTCATCCCCCAAAAGTGGCTGAGTGAAGACCCCCCTACAGTCTCTCAATGGTTAAACAAACTAGATCATATACACCGTATGGAAGAACTGGCAGGGTGGGAACTTAGGACACACGAGAAACATAAGAAGTTATGGGCCCCATGGGTTGAGTATAGGCGAGTGAATGGTACTTCAGCATCTTAGGGTTTTTTAGCAGATAACAACCTTATGATAGCCTCATAGTCGTGACAGACACATTAGCAGGAAAGGAAGAAGCCAACCATCTTCCTCTCTTTGGATCCATCAAATGCACCTCAACTGCCTGGACCGTGTCTGTCCAGTTCTAGGGACATTTTGTATCCCCCCCCCCTTATTAGTTTATGTTGACCTTACCTACCTCAGGTTATACTTTGATTGTCAATTGCCAATATTTCCTGACCTTGACATGGAAAATGCACCTTTTATATGTCTTTGCATATGTCAATTGCGGATACGATTGTTCGCAACAATCTTGACATATACATCACTGTATGCTGTGCTTTTCTTGATGCTTTTCATATGTCTTAAGCATAATGTCTATGCATTTGTCATTTGCGGATATGATTGTTTGCAAGAATCTGGATGTATACATCATTGTATGTTATGCTTTTCTTGTTGCTTTTCAATAAAAAGACAATTGACAAAGAATATAACTACTATAATACTGCTCCTATGTATAAGAATATAATTACTACAATACTGTCTCTTATGTACTAGAATAAAATTACTATAATACTGCCTCCTATGTACAAGAATATAACTACTATAATACTGCTCCTATGTACAAGAATATAACTGCTATAATACTGCCTCCTATGTACAAGAATATAACTACTATACTACTGCTCCTATATACAAGAATATAACTACTATAATACTGCCTCCTATGTACAAGAATATAACTACTATAATACTGCCTCCTATGTACAAGAATATAACTACTATACTACTGCTCCTATATACAAGAATATAACTACTATAATACTGCCTCCTATGTACAAGAATATAACTACTATAATACTGCCCCTATGTACAAGAATATAACTACTATAATACTGCCCCTATGTACAAGAATATAACTACTATAATACTGCTCCTATGTACAAGAATATAACTACTATAATACTGCTCCTATGTGCAAGAATATACCTACTATAATACTGCCTCCTATGTACAAGAATATAACTACTATAATACTGCCTCCTGTGTACAATAATATAACTACTATAATACTGCCTCCTATGTACAAGAATATACCTACTATAATACTGCTCCTATGTACAAGTATATAACTACTATAATACTGCCTCCTATGTACAAGAATATAACTACTATAATACTGCTCCTATGTACAAGAATATAACTACTATAGTACTGCCCCTATGTACAAGAATATAACTACTATAATACTGCTTCTATGTACAAGGATATAACTACTATAATACTGCCTCCTATGTACAAGAATATAACTACTATAATACTGCCCCTATGTACAAGAATATAACTACTATAATACTGCTTCTATGTACAAGAATATAACTACTATAATACTGCTTCTATGGTTTGCTCTAATAAGTAACATAGAAACATAGAATGTGTCGGCAGATAAGAACCATTTGGCCCATCTAGTCTGCCCAATATATCTGAATACTATGGATAGCCCCTGGCCCTATCTTATATGAAGGATAGCCTTATGCCTATCCCATGCATGCTTAAACTCCACCACTGTATTTGCAGCTACCACTTCTGCCGGAAGGCTATTCCATGCATCCACTACTCTCTCAGTAAAGTAATACTTCCTTATATTACTTTTAAACCTTTGCCCCTCTAATTTAAAACTGTGTCCTCTTGTGGTAGTTTTTCTTGTGAGAGTAGGCTCTCACATGTTCTTACCTTTTTTTAGGCAGGATTGGTGTCTCCAGAATATCCTGAGCAGCTTCTTATTGCTTTGGAGCCAGAAGCCGCCTCCATCTACTGCAGGAAGTTGCGACTCCACCAGATGATTGACCTCAGTTGTAAGGCTTTCTTCAATGGTTTTACCACAGATCAATCAGTTGACTCCAGCTTCAGACAAGGTAAGGATTTCACCCAAGGCCAAGATTCCCCCAGCTAAGGATGTGATTATATCTACATTATATAATTAATAGTAATAAACATCCTCCACCCTGGAGACTATGTTGCTCATGTTTCTCCAGACCATCCTTTTTTCTCTTTGGTTCTTTAGGGTTCTTGATGATATCCTCATGGTTGCTGCTATTCTATTCATCATTTTAGTCTTGCTTCTCTCCCCAGTTTCACTTACAGTACAGACCAAAAGTTTGGACACACCTTCTCATTCAAAGAGTTTTCTTTATTTTCATGACTATGAAAATTGTAGATTCACACTGAAGGCATCAAAACTATGAATTAACACATGTGGAATTATATACAGAACAAAAAAGTGTGAAACAACTGAAAATAGGTCATATTCTAGGTTCTTCAAAGTAGCCACCTTTTGCTTTGATTACTGCTTTGCACACTCTTGGCATTCTCTTGATGAGCTTCAAGAGGTAGTCACCTGAAATGGTCTTCCAACAGTCTTGAAGGAGTTCCCAGAGATGCTTAGCACTTGTTGGCCCTTTTGCCTTCACTCTGCGGTTCAGCTCACCCCAAACCATCTCGACTGGGTTCAGGTCCGGTGACTGTGGAGGCCAGGTCATCTGGCGCAGCACCCCATCACTCTCCTTCATGGTCAAATAGCCCTTACACAGCCTGGAGGTGTGTTTGGGGTCATTGTCCTGTTGAAAAATAAATGATGGTCCAACTAAACGCAAACCGGATGGAATAGCATGCCGCTGGCAGATGCTGTGGTAGCCATGCTGGTGCAGTATGCCTTCAATTTTGAATAAATCCCCAACAGTGTCACCAGCAAAGCACCCCCACACCATCACACCTCCTCCTCCATGCTTCACGTGGGAACCAGGCATGTAGAGTCCATCCGATCACTTTTTCTGCGTCGCACAAAGACACGGTGGTTGGAACCAAAGATCTCAAATTTGGACTCATCAGACCAAAGCACAGATTTCCACTGGTCTAATGTCCATTCCTTGTGTTCTTTAGCCCAAACAAGTCTCTTCTGCTTGTTGCCTGTCCTTAGCAGTGGTTTCCTAGCAGATCTTCTACCATGAAGGCCTGATTCACACAGTCTCCTCTTAACAGTTGTTCTAGAGATGTGTCTGCTGCTAGAACTCTGTGTGGCATTGACCTGGTCTCTAATCTGAGCTGCTGTTAAAGGGAACCTGTCACCTGGATTTTGTGTATAGAGCTGAGGACATGGGTTGCTAGATGGCCGCTAGCACATCCGCAATACCCAGTCCCCATAGCTCTGTGTGCTTTTATTGTATCAAAAAAACGATGTGATACATATGCTAATTAACCTGAGATGAGTCCTGTCCCTGAGATGAGTCACATACAGGACTCATCTCAGGTTCATTTGCATATGTATCAAATCATTTTTTCCCCCCAATAAAAGCACACAGAGCTATGGGGACTGAATATTGTGAATGTGCTAGCGGCCATCTAGCAACTCATGTCCTCAGCTCTATACACAAAATCCAGGTGACAGGTTCCCTTTAACCTGCGATTTCTGAGGCTGGTGACTCGGATGAACTTCTCCTCCGCAGCAGAAGTGACACTTGGTCTTCCTTTCCTGGGGCGGTCCACATGTCAGCCAGTTTCTTTGTAGCGC